>NC_061114.1:106436743-106719652 GCF_002878395.1 Capsicum annuum
TATAATTAAATCACGATTGAAGCAATGGACCAAGCATGTCTTAAATGACCTACATTAACTAATTAGAAGTGATATAACAAAGTTACAATAATAATATTTGTGAAAAAAATTAAATGGGCCTCATATAAAACGTCAACTTAATTTAAAATATCAAGAGTTAATTTATCACTTTATTTTTATTTTATTTTTTTAATTAAATGTTATTAATTTTTAATACTTATATGACTTATAATAATTAATTAGGAGTGGTATTTAGTAAAACTACGGTTAAAGCAGTTGAATCGAACATGTCATAAATATCTAGTTTTTAAAAATTAAATATTATTAATTTTTAATACATAAATAATTTATAATAATTAATCATGGGTGACAGTAAAATTACGAGTGAAGCAGCTGAAGCAGGCGCATCGATACTGCCACTTCTAATATATAGAACTACATATCGAGGGGTCCGTGCTATCGCTGATTAATTATCTAAATTTTACTAGATATCGCTGCCCAATATATATTATTTTTCTCTCAATTTATATGATACTAGTAAAATTTAGATAATTAATTATATTTCTAATATGTTTTCTAAAATTTTTAAGTTGTTAGATATTGCAATTTATAATGCTTTACGGCATTGTAATTTACTATTTTCATCTATTAGCTATTGTAATTTATAAGACTCTCCTTGTTTAAACTTTTATGGCATTGACAATTGATAACACCCAAGCTACACCTTCACCTGAAAATTATGTAGTTGCTGTAAAATATAGAAACCCAATAAAGGTTGGGGTCGAATCCCAAGGAAATACGTGGAATCGAGGCTCTCAGCTGTTGTAATCAATGGCAAAAACTGGAAAAGTTAGTGGGGGGATTTGAGTGGCAGTATCGAACAAGTGTCGAATATCAACTTTGGTTGTAATCAGTCGTAAGTGAACACTAGGATTGTGTTTTTCCTGGCTTCTCAACTCTGTAGGCTTATCATGCTTTATTGAACGAACCCGATACCTTGCATGTGGAATCGATAAGTTATGTACCATCAACAGTCTTTTGGAAGAGCTAATAGATTTCATACTTTAACTTTTGAGTCTCAGAATGTCACCTTACTAAACCCTTATCTTGATCCCAGTTAACTGTTACCTTGTGAGTCTCTAGTTATTAGATGACAGCTAACCATCTAACTTAGATAATACCTAGAAGAATGGATTGATAGTTAAACTTCAAATTATTGTTGTCATTATCTTTTCCTAGTCACTACTCCTCTTTTGGAGTAATTCCTTTGCAACCACTAAGATAACTATTAAAGTAAAGATAATACAATGCATGCATGAGTATCAGTTCAGAACTACAATAGTACTTTTCCTGCTTCGTCAATTCGCTAAGGTTTCCACAACCTAGCTAAGGGTTTTTATCCCCTCATACTTGTGAAGTAATTAACAACATTCATGACTGAAATCATAAGATGAAATCATAATAATCGCAAGTAAAACCCAAAACTTTTAACTAATTTAATTAACCGAAATTAATATAAGAGAATTTCGAGACCAAAATCAAATCTCAGAATTAAAATATGTTTGTGAGTATCAAGAGTGTGTAACTTTTACTAAAACACACATAGAGGGTGTTTATAGTACATGAGAAAATCCTAAAATCAAAACTCGAACAAAAAAAGGACAAAAAAGGGTCGGTGGCTGAATATGGTGTCCACATGCATCCTGGCCTTGGGCGCATGTGCCACATGCGGACTGAGGCTAGGCGCATGTTGACACGTACATGTGCATGAAAAATTTCCTGCAGCTTCTAATCTTAAAATTTTGGACTTCTGGAACGTACCTTACCCACATGTTAACATAGATAAGTGTCGGAAGTTATTTTTTAGCTCTTTTACTCTCGGGACATCCAATTTCGGTGCTTACCTTAGTCTTATGCAGACCACATGTGTCACATGTGGTCCACATATAGACTTAGGGAAGTTCCAAGCCTTCCAACACTTGCAACCAAGCATCAAATCTTTAACTTTCATCACATGCTTTGGTCACGAACATCCAGAAAGTGTCACGAATACCCAAAATTGATCAAGTAAGTATCCAAAAACACCATTTTTCATCTTTTTCATGAACTTGGCATCCAAAACCTAATTTCTTGCAAAACATTCCCAAAATGTATCATATCTAACAAAACAACCTAAGAAACTTGCATATGTTCATAGTTTTAAGCGTCGAAAGTTCTATATTTCTATAGCATATCAATACCCTCAATATGGAATGTTTGCATGTCCTCAGTCAACACAACACAATACAACAAAATAAAACACAGCACTTAATTAGAAGGTTCCAAGCTATTCAAGACAGTCAATCAATATTTTAAGGTCAAATCACAACACCCCCTCCTATCTCAGCTTCTCAAGACTAACTGTGTATAAACATGGAGAGCAACAATGTGACACAATGGGATCAAGGTAGGTCACTACATTAGAAATAGACAATCATGCATATGTACAAGTTACACTACTCAAACACGTAGACAGTTAGCAATATAACTGTAACGATCTAAAAATTTGATGAAATATGTGAAATTTATGATTTTATGTGATTTGACTATTTTACCCCTCCTCATAGTTGCATTATGGTATTTCTGGAGTGTGGGAGTGGTTGACATAATTTTTGATGCATTTTGGTATCTTTATGCAATATTGTGGATTTTTATGTCTTCGAGAGCCTTATGTTGGACTTATGTGGTTATATTTTGATCCGTGCGACGGATGATCAAACGATTGCACCAGCAGCTTCAAAATATCAATTTTAGGCTAGGTATACCTTTGGTTTGAGTCTTGATTCACCTAAGCTCATTTCGACCTATTGATCGGAAAGTTGGAAAATTGGAAATATAGGTGTGGGACCCACATTTGATCGAAATGACCTCGGATGAAAAATATGACTTCTCCAGTAGATCTAGAATGTTGATTTTAATGTGTTAGCATATTTGTTATGATTTTATAGCTTTTAAATCTTATTTTGACCCTCGGTTTAGAAAATTGTGATTTCGGGTCTTGGGGGTCAATTTTGTGAAAACGAATTTTTCTGGAAAATCTGGTATCGCCATCGCGTCCGGAATATCGAATTTAGTATGGATAAATAGTTCTTTTATATAAATTAGACTCTGAACGAATCTGGGCACCCCGTTGAAGTCCGGATTGAGTTAAAAAAAACAATATTTTCTTTTGATAGCAATGCAGAAAAATCTGCATTGATAAATAACCTTTTTTGACCTATTTTGCTCATTTTTCATCTTGCCTCTTGGGAGTTAACCCTAAATAGTTTGAAAGTTTAAAAGTGAAGTTTGTGAGAGCTTGGAAAGCTAGATTAACATCTTTTTCTTGGTTTTATTACGGATTTAAGGTGAGAATTCACCTTTTTCTTAGAAATTTATTGATAAATTTCTCAAAACCTCAAAAATCTTAGGGCATGATTTTAAACCCAAATTTCATTCCCTTTCACTTGAATAATATTTTTATATTATAATTATTAGTTTTTCATCAATTTAACCTTCAAAACAACTCTGATTCTTGATTTTAACCCGGATTTTAAGGATTTTACCCGGTAAAACTCAAAAATAGTTTTTCTTCGATTTGAACCCCGTTTTTCACTCTATTTAACTTGAGTTTTCAGCTGTAGGTTCAATTTTGCCCTTTTTTTTTGGAAACCTATATTGGGGGTCCGTTTTGACCCTGAACCAAAAGTAGTCAATATGGATGTCATTGGTTTTGTTTTGATGCGTAGATTTCATATTTGATATTTTTAGTAGATTTCAGGATTGGTCGTGAAAAGTAAGGTCGTAGGTTCAATGTAGCAGACCAGTTTCGGCTTTTGAGGTAGGTTATGGCTTAACTCTTCAGACTGGGTTGGGTAGTAAATGATGGTACAAAATGCATGTTAAGGGTGCGAACTAATCATGAAAAATTTCTATCTACGTGTTGTGCCCGTGTGGGGGCCTATATGTGATGTAATTGTCGAAATTGAAATATTATATGATATGTTTGACCGTGTGGGGTCCTATGTAACATTGATAGCCTTCAATACATGTGAGTAATTGTATTGTATTGTTTAATGTGGTACCATGGGTTTATTATGATTATATCCATACTTTACTGGCATATGAGACATGTGGAAATTCATGGATGAAATGAAAATAATGAGTGAATATTGGCTCATGTGGTTGTGGAAATATATCATGTGGTTAGTTGTGAAAATACTTATTGTGATTGGGAGTGAGCATTACATCTTCATATCATACTCATGAAACATTGGTACCACTGTGGCAACATCTGAGAAACACTGGAAACACCTTTTAAAAATATTATAACACCTTATAAAACCCTTTTTGAGGGATGTACCGGAAAGGAGATATAAGATATATGGATTGTATATGGGTTGACGAGCCCCCCGTGGGTCCTACATCGGAAATCTTTGGCTCCGTAGGTGCATACAGGGATTGTGCAACAATTTCGGAGGTTGTGCGACAACCTCGTGCAGCATCATTATCATCATTATTATTTACATTGCACTTACTTTATTATGTTTATGTTGTGTTGCATTGCCTTATTTACTTGTCATCTATGTATTTGTCTTACCTTTCTTTACTTGTATTTGATGATCTTGTATCTATATGTTATCTCTTGCTCTATTTTATATGTGACATAATCTATACTTGTGTTCTATATCTTGATGTTTTTTTGCAATATATGTGAGATATATTAGAACTGTTAGTGCAAGCTGTGTGGGCTACAGTTGTGGGATATTTTCTGATTGCAGGTGACGTACCCTTAGTGTATATTTTGTATGCCTTATTTACTACTTTGCTTAGTCGGCCTATGATACCTACTGAGTACAAGTAGACCGTACTCATGCCTACTGCGCCCTTTCAGTGCAGGTCCTAGCTCGAGTGAGCCTTAGTTTACTTGATTCGGGCGGTTGTTAGAGCTTTCAAGGTAGCGGTTGGACATTCATGCGTCTGAAGTTCACCTCTATCTTTCTATACTAGTTATGTCTTTATTAGTGTTCGAAGATAGTTATTACTCCTTTGTGGTTATTTTTTCGATGTATTTGACTCTTGGATATTATTAGTAGTTCTTACACTATTGACACCTGGTTTTCAGCATGATTGGTGTTTTGGATAAGTTCTTTCCGCATTGTTATGATTATTTATATAGTTTGGCTTCAATCTAGAAGCCTTACCTTGGGTATTTCTATCTTTTTCTCTATTTGTATCCGTTTGGGTGATAGGCTTACTTGTCAAGGTACGCCGCGACAAGTGCCATCATGACCCTCGTTTTGGGGTCGTGACAAATTAGTAACAAAGTAGCCAGGTTTCATTGGTCTCAATGGTGTAAGAAAGAGATGTCTAATAGAGTCTCACAAATCGATACGTAGACGTCCGTATCTATCTTTGAGAGGCTATAGGATGTCTTTAGGAAAATTCCCTCATTTCATTCTTTATCATGCAAAATTCTTTCATACCCTGTATTCTGAGTTGTGTTTCACTCTTTTATGCGAATGGAGTTGCTTATACCTCTTATCAGTTGAGAGATGCAGCGAGAGATTATTGGATATCATTTGTTGGTTGTAGGCTTATCAATGCTCCTGAGTTGTCATGGGATCAGTTTGTTGATGCCTTTCTGGAGAGATTTATGCCTTTTAGTTTAAGAGATCATATGTGGGACGAGTTTGATAATTTAGAACGGGGCTCCATGATAGTTTTTGAGTATAAGGCATGTTTTTATACCCTGTCTTGATATTTCTAAGATGGCATTTCCACCGAGTTTGAGAAGATTCAAAAGTTTGTGAAGGGTCGGGTTGTCTTCTTTCTGTTGGATACATTTCATATAGTTGTGTTTGGGGCTTTTTTTTAGAGTATTTTGGATCATGCTAAGATGAAAGAGAATATTCTTGGTGCATCTCAGGGAGGCGCCAAGAAGGCGTAATATTTTGGTGAGTTCAGGGGTCAGACCTCTCAAGGTAGAAATTTTAGAGGTTCTCGTGGATACTATGGTAGGCCAGTACAGGCTGCATTACAGAGTTCAAGTGGTGGACCTTTTAGTCTAATAGTTCAGGGTGGCCGTTCAGGCCTAGTTATACCTTCTCCTATTGAGACTAGTCACAGAGGTTGTTATGTGTGTGATGAGATTGGCCATGTGGCCAAGGACTATTTTTGCCACGTATTTAGAGATAACCTTATTTCAACTGTGAGAGGTAGGTGTTCTACCAAAGGTGCTAGAGGTAGAGATGGTAGAGCCTATATTGGTGGTTATGGGGCCACTCAGCCAGATGGTAGTCATGGATAGTGCTACGCTATATCAGTTAGATCTGAGGCGGACGCTTCAGATGCTGTGATTGCAGATACCATTCTGTTTATTTCAGACCTGCATGTTATTATTTGATCCTGGATCAACTTTTTTCTATGTGTATGTATATTTTTCTTCTGGGTTTGATTCTTTTAGGGAGCCTCTTGCTATGCCTATTCTTGTATCTACCTCTGTAGGTGATTCTTTAGTGGTGGATCGGGTGTACCGATCTTGTGTTATGACTTTTGTCAGACGTGAAACTTTGGTAGACTTTCTTGTGTTAGATATGGTCAATTTTGATGTTATTTTGGATATGGATTGTTTGGCTCCTTATCATATTATCTTAGATTGTTTTGCTAGGATTGTGACTTTAGCTTTAGTTGGTGTGTCAATGATAGCTTGGAAAGGGTATACTTAATTTGGGTCCTAAGAGGGTTATATCTTATGTTCACGCTCATAAATTGGTTAATAAGGGATGTTTATCTTACTTGGCCCATATTCATGACATAAGTGTCGTTTTTCCTCCTTTCTTGGATTCTGTCCGTGTTGCCCATGAGTTTATGGAGGTGTTCCCTACAAACTTTCCTAGTATGCCATCGAATTGAGATATTGATTTTATTATTAATGTTGAGTCTGGCACTGAGCCTATTTCTATTCTTCCTTACAGGATGGCCCCAGCAGAATTGAAGGAATTGAAGGATCAGTTGCAGGAGTTGTTGGATAAGGGATTTATCTGACCTAGTATTTCACCTTGGGGTGCACCTTTCTTGTTTGTGAAGAAAAAAGATGCGTTGTGGTGTTTTTGAAGATTGAATTGTGGTTCGATTTTCATCCAGTTGAGGATTAGAGCTTTGGATATTCCAAAAATAGCTTTTTGGACTCAATATGGTCATTATAAGTTCTTGGTCATGTCTTTTAGGTTGACCAATTCCCCCGCCTCGTTCATGGAGTTGATGAAAAAGTATTTCAACCATATATTGGCTCCTTTATTATGGTATTTATAGATGATATCTTGGTTTATTCCAAGAGTGAGGTTGAGCAAGAGGAGCATTTGTGGATTATGCTTTAGAGATTGAGGGATAAGAAGTTATATGCTAAGTTCTCTAAGTGTGAGTTTTGGTTAGTGTCTATTTTCTTTCTTGGGTCATGTGGTGACTAAGGAAGGTATTATGGTTGATCCAGTTAAGGTTGCAGCGGTTCATAATTTGGGCTAAACCTACTTTGCCCACTGAGATTCAGAGTTTTATTGGCTTGGTTGAGTATTATCGACATTTTGTTGAGGGTTTTTCATCAATTGCAGATCCATTGACCAAGTTGACCCAGAAGAAGATTTCTTTTCAATGGTTCGAAGCTTGTGAGGCGAGCTTCCTAAAGCTCAAGGATTTGTTGACTTCAGCTCATATATTAGCTTTGCCTAAGAAGGGCGTGGCCTTTACTATCTTTTGTGATGCTTCAGGTGTTGGGTTAGGTGCTGTGTTAATGCAGGAGGGCAAGGTAATTTCTTATGCATCTGGTCAGTTGAATCATCATAAGAGGAATTATCCTACCCATGATTTGGAGTTGTACGCAGTTGTGTTTGCCTTGAAGTTTTAGAGGCACTACTTGTATGGATTCTATTATGAGATCTTCTCAGATCATCATAGTCTTTTGTACTTCTTTATTAATGAGATCTTTTTAGGAGGCAGCGTCATTGGCTTGAGTTGCTTAAGGATTATGACTAGACTATTCTCTACCATTAGGGAAAGGCTAATGTGGTTGTGGATACCTTGACCTAGAAGTAGGCTAGCATGGGTATCTTGGTGCATATTTTGACTCAAGAGAGGCCATTGGCCTTGGAGGTTTAGTCTTTAACTTATCTGATGGTCAGGCTTGATATTTCAACACCAGGGCGTGTTTTGGCACTTATGGATGTTAGACCCTCTTTGATGGAACAGATTTGAGCTCATTAGTTTGACGATGTTGGGTTGAGGTTGATTCGAGATAAGATGTTGAGTGGAGACTCTAAGAAAGCCTCAACTAATTCAGATAAAGTTTTGAGGATTGAAGGCTGAGTTTGTATGCCGAGAGTGGTGATCAAATTAGGTTGATCTTAGAGGAGGCCCATAGTTCTAGATATTCTATCCATCCAGGTGTGACTAAGATGTATCGTAATTTGAGACAACACTACTGGTAGGGTGGTATGAGGCTAGATATAGCAGATTTTGTGTCTCGTTGCCTATGCTGTAGTAGGTGAAGGCCGAGCATATGAGATTTGGTGGTTTACTTCAGAGGTTACCCATTCCTGAGTAGAAATGGGAACACATCACTATGGACTTTGTGACTGATTTGCCGAGTACATCTCATGGTTCTAACAGTGTTTGGGTCATCTTGGATCGATCGACCAAGTTAGCTCATTTTATTCTGGTTTAGGTCTCATTTAGTGCTGAGAGGTTGGCCCGTATCTACATTCATGAGATTGTGCATCTGCATGGTGTGCCGGTATCCATTATTTCAGATCGAGGTCCTGTGTTCACATCTCACTTTTGAAAGACTTTTTAGAATGAGTTAGGTACTCGAGTGGATCTTAGTTCAGTGTTTCACCCCAAACTGATGGCCAGTCAGAATGGACTATCCAGTTATTGAAGTATGCTCCATGTGTGTGTGATGGATTTTGGTGGCCAGTAGGAGCAGCATTTGGCTTTAGCATAGTTTGCACATAGTAATACCTACCATTCCAGTATCGATATGGCTCTTTTTGAGGCATTGTATGGTAGGTATTTTCGCTCTCCAGTAGGTTGGTTCAATGTTTGAGAGGTGAGACCTCGAGGTACGGACTTGCTTCGTGAGTCTTTGGATAGGTTCCGGGTCATTCAGGATAGACTTAGAGCGGTCCAAAGTAGGCAGAAGTGTTATGCTGATCATAGACTTCATGTCTTGAGTTTTGGTGTTGGTGATCGTATTTTCCTTCGAGTTTCACCCATGAAGGGTGTGATGAGGCTTGGGAAAAGGGGCAAGCTTAGCCCCAGGTATACTGATCCGTTTGAGATTTTTCAGACTATTGGTGATGTGGCTTATGAGTTGGCTTTGCCCCTTGATCTATCTATTGTTCATCTAGTTTTCATGTTTTTATGCTTCGTTGCTATATTCTTGACAAGTCTCATGTCATTCGTTGGGATTCAGTTCAATTAGATGAGCGGTTGTCCTTTGTTGAGGAGCCAGTTTCCATTTTGGCAAGGGATGTTAGGCAGTTACGCTCTAAAGTGATCCTTGTGGTTCAGGTCCAGTGACAACTTTGACCTATAGATGTGACTACTTGGGAGATTGAGTCTGATATGCGTAATTCCTATCCCCAGCTTTTTATCGATTCAGGTATTTCCTTGCCTTAGTTCAAGGACGAACTAGATTTTTAGTGGAGGATGATATAACGACCTAAAAATTTGATGAAATATGTAAAATTTATGATTTTGTGTGATTTGACTATTTTACCCCTCCCTGTAGTTGCATTATGGTATTTCTGGGGTGTGGGATGGTTGATATGATTTTTGATGTATTTGGTATCATTTATGCAATATTGTGATTTTTGATAGCTTCGAGAGCCTTATTTTGGACTTATGTGGTTATATTTTGATCCGTGTAACGAATGACCGAACGACTGCGCCAGCAGCTCCGAAATATCAATTTTAGGCTAGGTAGACCTTTGGTTCGGGTCCTGGTTCACCCGAGCTCATTTCGACCTATTGATCGGAAAGTTAGAAAATTGGAAATATGGGTATGGGACCCACATTTAATTGAAACGACATTGGATGGAAAATTTGACTTCTCCAGCAGATCCGGAATGTCGATTTTAGTGTGTTAGCATGTTTTTTATGATTTTACAGCTTTTAAATCTCATTTCGACCCTAGGATTGGAAAATTGTGATTTCGGGTCTCGGGGGTCAGTTTTGTGAAAATAAATTTTTTTGGAAAATCTGGTATCGCCATCGCGTCCGGAACATCAAATTTAGTGTGGTTGCATAGTTCGTTTGCATAAATCGGACTCCGAATGAATCCCGTGTTCATTTTTTTTTTACAGCAGTACAGAAAAATCTGCACTGATAAATAACTTTTTTTGACCTATTTTGCTCATTTTTCATCTTGTCTCTTGGGAGTTAACCCTAAATAGTTTGGGAGTTTAAAAGTGAAGTTTGTGAGGGCTTGGAAACCTAGATTAAAATCTCTCTTGGTTTTATTACGGATTTAAGGTAAGAATTCACCCTTTTCTTAGAAATTTCTTGATAAATTTCTCAAAACCCCAAAAATCTTAGGGCATGATTTTAAACTCAAATTTCATTCCCTTTCACTTGAATAATATTTTTATCTTATAATTACTAGTTTTTCATCAATTTAACCTTCAAAACAACTCTGATTCTTCATTTTAACCCGGATTTCAAGGATTTTACCTGGTAAAGGTCAAAAATGGTTTTTCTTCGATTTGAACCTCGTTTTTCACTCGATTTAACTTGAGTTTTCAGATGTAGGTTCCAAAAAATATGGGTAACATATTTTTGAAGTAAATTTTCAATTCTGCCCTTTTTTTCGAAAACCTATTTTGGGAGTCCGTTTTGACCCCGAACCAAAAGTAGTCAATATGGGTGTCGTTGGTTTTGTTTTGATGTGTAGATTTCATATTTGATATTTTTAATAGAGTTCAAGATTGTTCGTGAAATTAAGGTCGCGGATTCAATGTAGCAGACCGATTTCGGCTTTCGAGGTAGGTTATGACTTAACTCTTCAGACTGGGATGGGTAGTAAATGATGGTATAAAATGCATGTTAAGGGTGGGAAATAATCATGAAAAATGACTATCTACGTGTTGTGCCCGTGTGGGGGCCTATATGTGATGTAATTGCAGAAACTAAAATATTAGGTGATATGTTTGACCGTGTGGGGTCCTATGTGACATTAATAACCTTGAATATATGTGAGTAATTGTATTGTATTGTTTAATGTGGTACCATGGGTGTATTGTGAGTATATTCATACTTTACTGGCATATGAGACATGTGGAAATTCATGGATGAAATGAAAATAACAAGTGAATATTGACTCATGTGGTTGTGGAAATGTATCATTGTGGTTGGTTATGGAAATATATCATGTGGTTGTTTGTTAAAATACTTAATGTGATTGGTTGTAAGTATTACATCTTCATATCATACTCATTCATGAAATATTGGTACCACCGTGGCAATATCTGAGAAACACTGGAAACACCTTTTAAAAATATTTTAACACCTTATAAAATCCTTTCCAAGGGATGTGTCGGAAAAGAGATATGAGATATGTGGATTGTATATGGATTGATGAACCCCCCATGGGTCCTACTTTGGGAAGCTTTGGCTCCGTAGGTGTATACGAGGATTGTGCGATGATCCCGGAGGTTGTGCGACAACCTCGTGCATCATCATCATCATCATTATCATTTACATTGCACTTACTTTATTATGTTTATGTTGTGTTGTATTGCCTTATTGACTTGTCATCTATGTATTTGCCTTACCTTTCTTTACTTGTATTTAATGATCTTGTATCTATATGTTCGCTCTTGCTCTATTTTATATGTGACATAAAAAATACTTGTGTTCTATATCTTGATGTGGTTTTGCAATATATGTGAGATATATTAGAACTGTTAGTTCAAGCGGTATGGGCTACCATTGTGGGACATTTTCTGATTGCAGGTGACATGCCCTTAGTGTATATTTTGTATGCCTTATTTACTACTTTGCTTAGTCGGCCTATGATACCTACTGAGTACAAGTGGACTGTACTCATGCCTACTGCGCCCTTTCGGTGCAGGTCCTAGCTCGATTGCGCCTCAGCTTACTTGATTCAGGCAGTTTTTGGAGCTTCCAAGGTAGCGGTTGGACATTCATGCGTCCGAAGTTCACCTCTATGTTTCTATACTAGTTATGTCTTTATTAGTGTTCGGAGACAGTTATTATTCCTTTGTGGTTATTTTTCCGATGTATTTGACTCTTGGATATTATTAGTAGTTCTTATACTATTGACACCTGATTTTGGGCATGATTGGTGTTTTGGATAAATTCTTTCCATATTTTTATTATTATTTATATGGTTTGGGTTTATTCTAGAAGCCTTACCTTTGGTATTTCTATCTTTTTCTCTATTCGTATCAGTTTGGGTGATAGGCTTACTTGTCAAGGTACGCCGCGATAAGTACCATCATGACCCTCATTTTAGGGTCGTGACAATAACTCATGTACCCTCACAACAAATATGTCCCATTCACTTATATGAAATAATGTATGTCAATGTAGGGACAGTCAAGAGACACTCATATTCAGAAGAGAAGTTCCAATCAATGTGCATCAAATACCATAGGCTTGCCCTTATTTTCTTAACCTTGATTTTCAAATAGACAGGTTAGAATCACTATAGGACTTTTCATGGCTTGTAATGTAGGCTTGGGGGCTGGAGTGGTACATATGGACAGATCAAGTGACTAAGCCTCCTTGGCACTACACTAACTTTGGGGTTCACTTATTTACCATCTTTCTTTTTATTCCACCTGTATTTCTTCCTTTTTATTCTTTATTGCACATTCAGGTTGGGTGTGGCCTTTTACTCTTTCTTTTTCACTTTTTCATAATTTATTTTTCTTTTTCTTTTTCTTTTTCTTTTTCCTTATCCTTTCTTTTGCTACCACACCTAGCCCTACTAACTTTTTCTCTGATTTTACCTTTCTACATACCCATTTTACATCACATGCCCCTATGATAGCCACCCTCAACTTAGGCGATTTGTCTGAGTTGAGGTGCACAATATCCAAGAAGAAATAGGCCAGAATAGGTTATTGCAACACAAATGGGAAAGTGATAGGTGAAATAAGAAAAATAAGCTATAAGGCTCAAAACAGGGATCAAGGGATACTATTTCACATAGGGAGGGTCATTTAAGCAAAAAGTGAACCAAAATAAAAAAGGTCTATGATCCTTTCCTAACTGACTATCCTACAACCTAGGCAAGACTAACCGAGCAAGGTCTAAATTCAAAACAAAAGGGGACTAAGTAGGTGCTATGAGGAATTTATGGCACCGTGAAACATTGCCTTGACGTTGACATTGGTCACAAGCTTATGCAAAATCATGAGAATCCTTGTAGATTGTAGAACAGTAAAACCGACACTGTAGGACTTTGTAAGCTATGCGAGCACCACTATGGTGATCCCCAAATGGTGATAAATGACAAGCTTCTAGAATGGTCATCATCTCCACTTCTAGAATACACCTCCAAATCACTCCATCAGCAAAAACCCTAAACTGTTATGGCTCATCCCAGAAAAACTTCCTTACCTCATGCATAAACCTTCTTCACTACTCGAAGGATAGTTCTTTAGACCAGACCGTTTGCCAAATAGTTGGTAAAATTAACAAACCAGGGCATTAGATATTAAGATGATACTAAAACTTGCTCAACTAGAAATGTAATCTATCTCAATACTATTTCGCAGTCTATGCATTGCCTCATTCTCAAGTCTGGACAAGTGATCTGTAACCTGATTTTCTTTCTGTTTTCGTCTTTTACTTCAAAATCAAACTCCTACAGCAAAAGAACTTAATGAACTAATCTTTGTCTGGCATATGTTTTCGACATCAGGTACCTCAAAGCTTCATGGTCACTGTGAACTATAACCTTAGTCCCAATCAAGTAAGATTGAAATTTTTCAATGGCAAAAACCACCACAAGTAACTCTTGCTCTGTAACTGTATAATTTTTTTGTGTGGGTTTTAATGCCTTGCTAGTATAGTAGATGGGATGTAGGATCTTTTCTCTTCTATAGCCTAGGGCAGTCCCCAAGTCCACTCCGCTCGCATCACACATGATCTCAAAAGGCACAGACCAGTCAAGAGACAGAATAATAGATGCCAAAATCAATCTCTCTTTTAGGCATGTGAAAGCCTTGAGACATAGTCCATCAAACACAAATATCACCTCCTTCTCTAAAAGCTTGAATAGAGGATTTTCAAATTTAGAAAAGTCCTTGATGGACCTCCTACAAAAGTCTGCATGACCCAGAAAACTTTGTAGGCCTCTAACTAACACTGGAGGTGGTAGTTTTTCAGTTACCTAAATCTTAGCTTTGTCCACCTCAATACCATATTTGGAGATCTTGTGCCCTAGCACTATACCCTTATCACCATGAATTGGCATTTTTCCCAGTTCAACACTAAATTTCACTCTTCACATCTCTGTAGTTCACTGGCTAAATGAGTCAAACAATTATCCAATAAGTCCCCAACCACTGAAAAGTCAACCATGAATACTTCAATCGTGTCCTCCAATATATCAGAGAACATGGATATCATACATCTATGAAAAGTGGCAGGCATATTGAATAATCCTAATGGCATCCTTTTAAATACAAAGGTCCCATAGGGGCCAGTGAAAGTAGTATTTTCTTAGTCTTCGGGAGCAATTATGATTTGATTGTAACTCAAGTACTCATCAAGAAAATAATACCAACCCCTGCCTACTAGTTTTCCAGCATCTGATCCATAAACGGCATAGGGAAATATTCCTTTTATGTCCACTTATTCAGCTTTCTATAATCTATGCAGACTCTCTAACAGGTCACTGGCCTCATGGGTACTAATTCATTCTTTTCATTTGAAACCACTGTGATTCCCCTTTTCTTCGGTATGTATTGAATCGGGCTTAGCCACCTGCTGTCTGCAATGAGAAAAACCACCCCAATATCTAACCACTTAATTATTTTATTTTTCACCACCTCCTACATAGGAGCATTCAATCAACTTTGATGCTTAACACTAGGAGTGCTATCCGGCTCAAGCTGTATTTTGTGTGTGCATATACTTGAATCCCCATAATATCTGCAACGGTCTACCTGATAGCTCTCTTGAATTTTTGCAACACTGATATCAAAGCTTCCACTTATACTTCTGTTAAATCTGCCACAATAACCACCGGTAGGGTATTGTTGACCCCTAAGAAGATATTATGCAAATGAGATGGGAGGGCCTTTAATTTCAAGACCGATGGCTCCTCAATGATGGCTTTGTAGAAGGTGTGGTTCTATTCTTCAAGTCCAAATACAGCTTCTTGGAAGCATATTTATAAGAACCTATGCTATGTAATGCATTAACCTGCTCGCCATATTCGTCTATCACATTATTCTCAAAGTTCATAATCACTGCTACTAATGCTTTTACCCCTAATCTTTCCTCAATAAGCACATCTATTGCAACCACATCATCATCCATAATATCTATCATTGCCACCACTCTCATATCCTCTGCCTACTATACAGTCATGCACATATTAAATACTATTTAATCATCATTCATTTTAAAGGTGATCTCCACCAAGTTTATATCAATCAACACCCGACCAGTGGATAAGAAGGGTCTACCCAAGATAATCGGATCTTGGGAATCCACTTAATAGTCTAAGATTATGAAATCTACTAGATAGGTGAAGGATGTCACCCTTACTTCTACAAGGCACAAAATACCCATTGGCTCATTTACAAATGAGTCAGCCATCAACCGCCTTATAGATATAGGTTTGGGTTCACATAAACCCAACACGTTGTATATCATTATTACATTTATTCCTACTCCCGTGTCATATAGAGCCTGATTAATATCAAAATGCCCAATAGAAGATGGGATGGTGACTGTACCTAGGTCCCCCTTCTTTTCTACTAATAGTACATAATAAATCATGCTAAAATACTACAGAACATATGTGGGCTTATCTATGACCTAGTCCTCACCGCACCCACTCTCATAATCATCATCACTGTAAGTCAGTTTCTCAAACACAACTTCACTGTAAGTCAGTTTCTCAAACTCAACTTCAGGTGGATTGTCAACAACAATACTATCCTTATTTGGCCCATTAGAGTATGCATAAAATACTCATAAGGTGGGGCATGAATCCTAATGTTAAGATCCAGACGATGAACCAGTGTTTAAGGATTCTGGACAGTGTCACTAGGAAAGGAACCTAGCTATCTGTAAGCCAAAGTGGCAGAGAGTTGCCCATACTGCTGCTCCAACTTCTTGATAGCAGTTGCATGTATTTCAACCTTTTGGGTCAATACTAAAATATCAGCCTAAGTTCTTTAAGGCAAGTTTTTTGACCCTTCATTAGTTTAGACAACATTTATTCTATTCTTGAATCTATATCTCGTCTGCCAGGTGGAATGTATTTGTCTTTATCGTCATAATAGTTTCAACCATGATTTCTTTACCCTTGGGCTCGAAAATCTACCAACTGACGATTCAAATACTTTGCCTCCGCCTCTAACTCAGACTCATGAACTCTAGAGGTTGCACCCTATGCCACTATAGCATTTACCTTTGAAGAATTTATCATTGCAAACTATTTAGCCAACTCACCAATATCGATCCATAACAATGAAATCTCCTGAGCCACAACATACTCAGCCATTCTTTGTTCACTGGAAAATCCAATAGCATAATTGCCAAAAACCTCTCTCAACCTCCCAAGTTTGCCATCCTTAGTTAGTTAGTGAGATCTGATCCATAATATAAGAAGTTATTTTGCCATCGCAATCTCATAAAGGCTCCTTGAGAGATAGTGTCTGCCATGGTCTGGAACTGATGATTAGAGCTTTATAGAATATCTCTAACAAGCTGACCCCTGAAATCTGATGGTTGGGCACTATGCTAAGCTTCTTCGTGAATCTAAACCAAGACTTAAGTTACCTGAAATTTTAAATCTCATCTTTCAGCTGCAACACCCTAGATGAAGGAAAGAACTTGTTCAAGGATTGTCTGTGTAACTCATTCTATGTAATAATAAATGCTCTGGGAAATTTCCCCAGCCATAAAGATGTTTCTCCTTTAAGTGATAAGGGGAACAACCTCAGTCTAAGCACCTCCTGATCTACCCCAGGAATAGTATATGAAGTGTAGATCCCAGTAAAATTTGCCAGATGCATGTTTCCATCATCTGTAGGCAACCCCACAAATACACCCTTCAAGTATAAGAGCTGGATAATAGCACTAGAGATATTGAACTTGGCATCAGAAGCAAAGACGAGAGAATAATGGCTTCAGTCTCTACCAGCTCAACATATCCCAGATTTTCTTCATCATCCTTGTACGGATGCACATACTGATATGTTTAGATCACTTGATGATGGCCTCCTCTATCTCTGTTTTAATTTTTACTGAGTACTGCTCGACGATATATTTCTTGTCTCTGCTCAGCTAACTCTGCCTCCCTATCTATCCACTGAGCTTCTTCCATTGCCCTCTTCGCATTAGCGTTTTGTTCTAAAAGCACCCCTGTCTACTGATCAATAATATTCTATACTCTTTGGGGAGAAGAGGGAGGTACATCATAATGAACCGCTTCAGGAATATCATCTCTTTTCTGTTCTATCATCTTACTAAGTGTTTGTAGGATCCTTTATGGATTTAAATTCAATGGGAGTAAGGAATTGACTTTACTCTATGTGCTAGGAATACACTGTGTATACCCAACAACGAACAAAAATAAAAAGACCCGTAAACTAAAATAACTATAATTCACAAATCAGCAACGTATTTCCCAAAGACAATACCAAAATTTGATAATGCCCAAGCTATACCTTCACTCTGAAGATTATGTGGTCCCTGTCAAATATAGTAACCCAACAAAGGTTAGGGTCAAATCCCCAATGAATACGTAGAATATTGGATCTCAATTATTATCATCAACGAACAGAACTGGGAAAGTAAATAGGGGGATTTGAGTAGCAGTACCGAACAAGTGGTGAATATCAACTTCGATTGTAATCAATCGTAAGTGAATATTAGGATCGTGTCCCCCATGGATTCTCAACTTCGTAGGATTATCGTGATTTATTAAACCAACCCGATAGCTTGCATGCATAATCGATAAGTTATGTACCATCAACAGTCTTTTGGATGAGCTAAAAAATTTCCCCCTTTATCTTTTGAGTCTCAGGATGTCGCCTTACTAACCCTTATCTTGATCCCAATTAACTATTATCTTTTGAGTCTCTATTTAATAGATGACAGCTAACTATCTTACATAGATAATACCTAGTAGCATGGATTGACTGTTAAACTTTAAATTACTGTTGTCATTATCTTTTCCTAGTCACTACTCCTCTTTTGGAGTAAGTAGCAATAATATAGGAGGGATCTTAACGTTTGCAACCGCTAAGATAACTATTAAAGTGAAGATAATACAATGCATGCATAGGTATCAGCTCCGAACAACAATAGCACTTCCCTTACTTTGTTAATTTGCAAGGGTTTCCGCAACCCTAGCTAAGGGTTCTTAGCCGTTCATACATATGAAGTAATAAACAAAATTCATGATTGAAATCATAAGATAAAATCGAAATAATCACAAGTAAAAACCCAAAACTTTAACTGATTTAATTAACCAAAATCAATACAAGAGAATTCCGAGACCAAAATTGAATCTCAAAATTAAAATATATTTGTCAATATTAAGAGTGAGTAACTTCTATTAAAAATAAATAAAGGTTATTTATAGTACATGAGAAAATTCTAAAATCAAAGTTCGGCGAAAAAGGGCAAAAAGGGGTTGGTGGCCACATGCATCTTGGCCTTGGGCGCATGTGCCACATGCGGTCTGAGGCTAGGCGCTTGTAGACACCTACATATGCAGGAAAAATTTCCTGCAACTTCTGCTCTCAGGATTTTGGGCTTTTGGAACTTACCTTACCCACATGCGGCCCATACGTGCTACATGTGGTCCACTAGTTGACATAGGTAAGTATCAAAAGTTATTTTTCAGCTTTTTTACTCTTAGGATCTCCAATTCTAGTACCTACCTTAGTCTTATACAGACCACATGTGCTACATGTGGTCCACATGTAGACATAGGTAAGTTTCAGGCCTTCGAGCACTTACAACCAAGCATCAAATCTTCAACTTTCATTACATGCTTTGATCACGAACATCCGAAAAGTGTCACGAATACCCAAAATTGATCAAGTAAGTAGCCAAAATACCATTTTCATCTTTTTCATGAACTTAGCATCCAAAACCTAGTTTCCTACAAAACATACCCTAAACGCATCATATCTAAAAAACAACCTAAGAACTTGCATATTTTCATAGTTCTAAGCGTCAAAAGTGCTAACATATCAAAAATCAATTTATATTTTAAAAGTAATTTAAGTTTTTAATTATTGTGATTTATAATACTTTTTATTATATTCCAATTTAAGTGAAACTGATATAATTTAGAGAGTCAACCAAAGATCACGATTGAAGTAGCGAAACAGGCATATCATGAATGACTCATAATAACTAATTAGAAGTGATATAGCAAAATTGTTATAAAACATACTTGTGAAAAATTTTTAGGTAGGGCGCATACAAGATGTTAAATTAATTTATAACATTAAAAGTTAATTTATCATTTTATGTCTATTTTGTTTTTTTATTAAATATTATTAAGTTTTTAATACTTAGATGACTTATAATAATTAATTAGAGGTGACATAGTAAAATTACTGTTGAAGCATCAGAAGCAGGCATGTCATGAATGTTTATTTTTATTTTTTTAATTAAATATTATTAATTTTTTAATATGTGAATGGCATATAATAATTAATTATATAGTAAAATCACGGAGCAAGCAGGCAGCCAGAAGCAGGCATGACAATCGTCAGCTGCCTGCTTAAGCTGTCAGTTAATTGGAGTTTATACATAGTAGTAACTAGAGGACCATGGTGGGCCCAATGTTAAGATATTTTGACGATGTACGATAAGTTAGATTGATGTCAATTTGAATTATGAATTATAAAACATGAATACACAAAACATATTAATTTCTTGATAGTATTTTTCAAGGAACCAAGTCTCACAAGATACTTATGTAGTACTTATATAAATAACAAAATTTGGTGCATTTTGAAGTTTAGATCTTTAATCATATGATTGAGATTTGTTACATTAAGTAGAAAATATGAAATTAAAATTGACACATAAGACTTGATGCCTGTTGTGTAAAATAAAGAATAACTGTTGAAAAATAGAAAAGGTTATCTAGTCATTGCATAATACACCACATATTAAATCACATAGGGCTTGCAATTAATAACCCAAAATTGAATTGCATTAGTAATACTAATATAATTATGCTAACAATATTTTTTAAACACTGTTTAGTGTGATGTATTAGAACTTGCCCTTTTAATCTTGATATATTTAAACAAAAATAAAATAAAAATGAATTGTATATACATTTTAAAATTCATCCAAGATTTAGTACAGGCTCAATATATGTTATTTTATTTGTCAATTTATGAGACACAAATAAAATTTAGATAATCAATCATACTTTTAATATGTTTTTAGATATTTTAAGTTGTTAACTATTGTAATTTATAATATTTTTTATGTAATTTTCAAATAATATACATCAATCCCCTTGTCCAATCTCTTGTGGCATTGATAGTCAATTATATTTTTAAAATAATCAAAGTTTTTAATTATTTTGATTTATAATACTTTTCTTCTATTCCAATTTAAGTGACGCTAATATAATTTCGAGAGTCAACCAAATATTTATACAACAATAATAACAATATACCCAGTATATTCCCACCTAGTGAGGTCTAGGGAGGGTAGAGTGTACGCAGTCCATACCACTACCTCAGGTGAAGTAGAGAGTTGGTTCCGATACACCCTCGACTTAGAATTAGTAACAATATAACAGACAAAATACATAAATGTATATAAACTTGTACAATATGCAAAATAAACTAACAACACTAACCACAAGATAATACTTAAAACTATAAATTTGAAACCATAGACAACACTCAACACCTACGAACAAGAAACTTCAACCACAAGTATAGAACACTTCCCTTCTGTCACCAACACCCTCCCACCCCAACCCTCTACCCTAATCCAACTCCTCCACAACTTTCTATCAAGGTTCATGTCCTCCGTAAGCTGTAATTGCTCCATATCATGTCTAATCACCTCCTTTCAATATTTATACGACCTACCTCTCCATAGCAGTGTTTCACACCTCCGCATTGGTGCATCAGCACCCCTCTTTATCTCGTACCTGAACCAACGTAACCTCACTTCTCGCATCTTATCCTCCACTGAAGTCACTCCCACCTTTTTCCAAATAGTTACATTCCTCACCCTATCCTTCCTGGTCTAACCACACATCCACCACAACATCCTCATCTTTGCTACCTTTAACTTTTAGACATGGGATTTCTTAACTGGCCAACACTCCGCTCCATACAACATCGTCGATCGAAATGACACTCTATAGAACTTACCTTTAAGTTTTAAGGGCACCCTTTTATCATATAAAACTCCCAAAGAAAGCCTATATTTCAACCATCCAGCCTCAATACGATTCGTGACATCCTCGTCAATCTCACCAGCGCCCAAAATTATAGACCCCAGATACTTGAAACTCTTCCTCTTATGGATAGCCTGAGAATCTTGCTTCACAACCATATCATTCTCCTGCGACACATCACTAAACTTACACTCCAAGTACTCTATCTTGGTCCTACTCAATCGAAAATCTTTAGACTGGAGGGTCTGTCTCCAAATCTCCAACTTATCATTAACTCCTCCTCGAGTATCATTAACCAATACCATATCATCTGCAAATAGCATACACCAAGGCACCCCTCCTTGAACATGTCGCATCAACCCATCCATCACCAAGGAAAATAAAAAAGGGCTAATAGTCGATCCCTGATGCAAACCTATCAAAATTGGAAAGTGCTCCGAATCTCCACTTACCGTCCTCACGCGAGTTTTTGCACCATCATACATGTCCTGAATTGGCCTAATGTACCCTACAGGAAGCCTTCTAGCCTATAAGCACTTCCACAGAATATCTCTGGGCACTCTATCATAGGCCTTCTCAAGATCAATAAACACCATATGTAAGTCCTTCTTTCTCTCCCAAAATTGCTCCACTAATCTCCTCACAAGGTGAATGGCCTCAGTAGTCGAGCGACCTGGCATGAAATCAAACTGATTCTCAGAGATAGTCACAACCCTTCCCAGTCTCAACTCTACCACCCATTCCCAAACCTTCATAGTATGACTCAATAACTTAATACCTCTATAGTTTTTGCTACTCTAAATTTCTCCCTTGTTCTTATATAAAGGAATCAACATACTCCACCTCCATGCTTCAGGCATATTTGCTGCCCTAAAAATGATGTTAAACAACCTTGTCAACCAGTCCAAACCTACCCCTCCAGTGCTCTTCCAAAAATCCACTGGAATCTTGCCTGGCCCGATCGCTATACCCTAACATATCTTGTCAATAGCCCTTTTGACCTTCTCAACCTCAATATGCCTATAAGGACCATAATCGTGATGCTCCTCAGACTTTTCCAAATCCCCCAACACGAAACCTTTGTCCATCTCATCATTCAAGAGTTTATGAAAGTAGGACTGCCACCTCTTTCTTATGGGAGCATCCTCAACCAACACTATACCACCCTCTCCTTTGATGCACCACACTTGGTCAATATCAAAAGCCCTTCGCTCCATGGACTTAGAAAGTCTATACAACTTTTTATCCTCGCTTTTTCCCTCAAAAGCCGCATACATACTCTCAAAAGTTGATGTCTTAGCTGTCGTAACTGCCAGCTTAGCCTCTCGTCTAGCTACCTTATACTCCTTTTTATTCATCTGTCTCTCCTTGTCATCCTTACTCTCAACCAATTTAGCATAAGCCACCTTCTTAGACTCTACCTTTCTCTTAACCTCTTCGTTCCACCACCAATCTCCTTGATACTTACCAGATCGGCTATTTAAAACACCCAACACCTTTCTAGCGATCTCTCTAATGCAACTAGCATTCATCTCCCACATACTATCTATATCCCCTCTACTCTCCCACGCCCTACTCCTTTTTAACTTCTTTCCCATCTCTAAAGCACTAGCCAACTTCAAGCTAGCCCACTTAATTCTAGATCGAGCCTCCGCACTACTCTTATTTCTGCCTTTATTGATTACTAAGTCTATCACCAACAACCTATGTTGAGTCAAAAGACTCTCGCTAGGTATGACTTTACAGTCTTTACATAGCTCTCTATTCCCCTTCCTAAGGAGCAAAAAGTCAATCTGAGTCTTGGCCACTAAACTGCAAAAAGTAATAAGGTGTTTCTGCTTCTTTGAAAAGCTCGAATTCGCTATCCACAACCCAAAAGCCCTAGAAAAATCCAAAAGAAAAGCTCAACCTTTATTCTTCTTCCCAAAACCAAAACCGCCATGCACATCATCATACCCTCTCGATAAAGACCCAATATGCCCATTGAAATCTCCTCCCAAAAAAAGCTTTTAGTGCTCGGGACGCCCCGTAACACCTCATCCAAAACCTCCCAAAGTATCTTCTTCTTCTCCTTGTCAAAACCTACTTGTGGAGCATAGGCACTAATAACGTTCATCACAGATCCTCCAATGACTAACTTAATAGATAGCAACCTATCACTGACTCTCTTAACCTCAACCACTGCTCCCTAAGATCCTTGTTTACTAAAATACCTACCCTATTTTTATGTCTCACACTACCCGAGTACAAACTTATATCCATCCACATCTCTTGCCTTAGTGTCTACCTATTTAGTTTCTTGGACACACGTTATACTAACCCTCTTCTTTCTAAGAATCTTCACTAGCTCTATAGACTTACCTTTAAGCGTCCCTATGTTCCAGAACCCAACTCTCAACCTAAAAGCCCCTTTATCCTACCTAGCCCTACTCCTCCTCACCCCTAACCCTAAACTCGCACCTAGACCCAATCCCCGCCCCGACCCTAACCTTTGACATGACCTTAGTCTGTCATCTATCACCCCAGCCACCACTCAAAAGGGTACAGTAGCAGAAAGTGAAGAACACAAAAGATAAAAATATGGTAAGAAAAAAAGTACGACTAAAAATAGCTAAATAATTTAATAAAAAACCAGCAAACGAGGTTGCTATTCACAAGAAAAAATAATTCACAAGCAAAAACAAGCACTAATAAATAACACCTACTAAGTTATGGAGAAATCAAAACCAGTAATCTAATAGGAACAAGTCAAGAAAAAGCAGACATGATATCACGATAGACAAAGAGATAGAAAGCCTACACCAAATAAACTAGAAAAAAATAAACTATAGAAGAATAAAATGAGTGCACCTGATTCTTGAAGAGGATGAAGTGATGGATGTTTTCTAGATTGTTTTGTTGAATTCCAGCAAATTATTGCAGAAATTGGTCGTCAAAATTTATTGTTGTTGTATTTACCCTACTGTTGTGCCACTTCCCGATACCTAGTCGCTGAAATAATATTGTCGGAGTGTCGCCAAAGTGTTTTCTAGAATCATCTCTGATCGAGCACTTCTTATTGGATGAGCCGACAAAAAAATTATCCCACCGGCGATAGCAGAGTAAAAAGCAAAATGAGAAAGAAAAAAAGAGGAGTGAGAGAGAAAATAGGAGAGAGATAAAGGGGCTTACCACAAGATTTATGTACTGTTTTCAGCGGCACACTGGTGCTGCAGCTTTTGGTGGCGGCGCACTGGTGCTGCTACTGTAAACAACAATAAAGAAAACAGAAGAAAGCTTTCAAATAAAAACAGATTTATAGTAGTTATATCTTTTAAATTTTTTAAATTGTTAATTATTGTGATTTATAGTATTTTTTTACATTTTTTTTTGAAATATATAACAGATTATTTAAATTATTTTTAGATATTATAATTTGTTAACTATTGTAATTTATAATACTTTTATGTAATTTTTAAATAATATATGTTACTCTCATTGTCCAGACTTTAATGTCATTGATTGTTAATTATATTTTTAAAATAATTTAAATTTTTAATTATTTTAATTTATAATACTTTTCTTATTCCAATTTAAGTGACACGGTGCTTAGATGACCATAATAATTAATTAGGGGTGATCTAGTAAAATCACGATTGAAGCCGGGAAATTGACATGTCTAAAATAACTTACAATAACTAATTAAAAATAATATAGAAATTTTTTTAAAAAAAATACTTGTAAAAAAAATTTAAGTGGACCTCATAGAAGACGTCAAGTTATTTAAAACATCAAGAGTTAATTTATCATTTTATATTTATTTTATCCTTTTTATTAGATACTATTAACTTTTAATACTTGAATGACTTACTTAATTAATTAGGGGTGATATTTGATAAAATTATGGTTGAAGCAGCTGAAGTAGACATGTCATAAATGTTTATTTTACTTTTTTATTAGTTAGTATTAATTTTTAATACATAAATGACTTATAATAATTAATTAGGGATGATATAGTAAAATCACCATTGAAGAAACTGAAGCAGACATGTCATAAATATCTATTTTACTTTTTTAATTAAATATTATTAATTTTTTAATACGTAAGTGACATATAATAATTAATTAGGAGTGATATAGTAAAATCACGATTGAAGACATGTCATAAATGTCTATTTTACTCTTTTTTTAAATTAAATATTATTATTTTTAATACATAAATGACATATAATAATTAACTAGGGATGATGTAATAAAATTACGATTGAAGTAGCTGATGCAGACACGTCAAGCAGCTGAAGTAGATATGTCATAAATGTTTATTTTATTTTTTAATCGAATATTATTAATTTTTTAATACATAAATGACTTATAATAATTAATTAGGTATGATATAGTAAAATTATGATTGAAGCAGCTAAAGCAGACAGCACAAGCAGACATGTCGAAACTTTCTCTTCTCTATTTTAGAAAAAAAATATAAAATTGGCTATAGAGATTTTAAGAAAAAAATATCTATAATTAAATATATAGAACAAATAATGTGGAAATCTCACCTCAAAGTCTAGCAGCCTACAATTAACATCCATAAATTGAGTATGCATTTTGTTGTTATGCTGATACGCTGAAATTTAACATTCCCTGTGAGGTAATTGTATGATTTTTCAAGGTAAAAGAGCTCCTATCCAATTAAAAATAAAATGAAATAAAAAATATAGTGCCAATAAAAGGAATCCGGGACCCACATTCTTTTCCAATTCAAGTTTTAATTACATGTCAAATAAATTCAAGAACATAGTTGAAGAAATTTTGAATTCTCTATCTTATTAGGCACTTCGGCTACTATATCTGTCTAGACCCATACTTTTTCGATTAACATAGTCGACTATGTTCTTGAATTTATTCGAAATAGCAATTAGGTAGGAACAACTATAGCCAATCTAAATCTTTTGTGAATTCTGAATAACAATAGTGGCTGAAGTACCTAATAAGATAGAAATTACAATCCAAGAAATAATAAGTACTTAATCATGTACTTGGAAACTCTCCCAAATTTCTAATAAAAATGTTGGCCTATATCTACATCAAATATGTCGTGTAACCCTTTAGAGTATTAATGAAACATGATAGAATATTCGTATTAATAGTAGCTAAATATCAAAATACTAAGTATAAAATATAAGAACAACTATGATGATCATGAAATAATGCAATCAAGAGTTATTGATCAATCATGTAGTTAGATACCACAAACCTAGAATGATAAGTTGAACTCCATATAGACATGGTGAAACTACAACCAATCATTCAAATAAAAATATAAAAATAAATAAGTATGGAGAAGAAAAAATTAAATCAATATTCTTCGACCTCCAGACAACTCCTAACTCCTCATAGGTAAAAAGTTTATATAAAAGTCATCCAAAAATTCTATTTACAATGTGGAAAAATAATTCCCCTAATCCTACTTGGACGTGGCTTGAAAATTAGAGACGAAAGAGCCCCCTACCGTTGCACCCTTGATAATGCGTTATTCTACCTCTATGACACGTTGTTGGGCACACCAATTCTACTCATGGCATGGATTTTGTGCATCAATTCTACTATTTTATGACTTCTCAATAGTTTAATCTCGGATCATTGCTTAATGGCATGATATGCATCACACTAAAATATTTTCATGGCATTTCTTACACCATTTTGCATGTGTCTGACATCCATTGATCCAGCCTTCGAATCCTTAATCAATTTTAGCTTATTTTAACTATAATTTAACTTGAAATTATCTAATCACATCTATTAGATAACACATCAATTATGCATAAACCACATAGATATATGTGAATTTATTCTCAGAACTTGGCTAAGAAAACAATTGCAACAAATAAAATTTCACTTGTTTCTCTGTGATAGTCTAACAAACATGAGAGAACATAATAAGAGAAGATAGAGTTGAGCTAAGACAAGAGATAGACCTATTTGACTTAGATATTCATGAATTGAAGGCTCATTTGAACAAAAAAGATTGAGGTATCTGATGTCCAATCACCAATTATTATGGATACTAGCCAACTAGTGAAGTAGAAAAAGAAATTTCAACCATTCAAATATGTTTTAGTCATTAGTGCAGATGTTGAGAAGGTGCATGAAAGTGAGAATGTCATGAATAATGCAATTTTGGAGTAAAAATGTGTTGGACCTCATTCTAATCATTTTCCTGTATTATGTTTAGATGATGACATGAGGATCGAGTTCTCTGAATCAGTGGAGAAGTGTGTAGATGAGGAACAACATCCTTACATTTTAAATTTGCCACACCAAAGAAAAAAATGTCATTCCTCACTTAAGAGTCAAGAAGTACAAGATGCAACATTCTTTGCTTGATTTCTTCATATTTATACTACTTTTCTTTGAACGGAGCAGAAAAATTGATGCAAAGTTAGGGGTGCAATTATAAGTTCAAAATGAAAGAAAAAAAGATGAAGTTGATGGCGTCGTGCCGCGAATCAGGCATTTGTTGAAGGCAACCCAATTTGTAGTAGTTAGCTTCTTATTTTTATTTTGTCGTTTTACTTTATATTGTTTATTTATTTTTTACAGATTTATGAAAAGTCTGATTATCCAAATTTAATGCTAAGGATCACATTTAAGCTTAAGTGTGGGGGTGCATATGAATCTTGATGAAAATTGAAGAAATATATCTTTAGCTAGGTCTTAAAGGAACTCAAAGAGTATCTTTAACCCTCGCTTTATTTTATTTATTGCTTTGGTGACAAATCATGATTTTAAGTGTAGGGTGAATGTCTTTCAATATTTATTTTGGGTGAAATATGTTAAAGGATTTGCTTTTATTCTTTTTAGTTTCTTGCTTTTAGAAAAAAAGGAAAAAATATTAAAAAGTTCAAAAAAACAAAAAGATTTTCTTCTGTTCCTTAGATTAAAATAAGTTTTATTACTTTTAGCTTTTTTCGTCTTTTTGAGTGTTGATAAGATAACAGACTTATAACACCTCGACTCATAGTTGTGACTCTTTTTATAGCTTATTCCTATTTTGTAGTTTACTATGACCCTTTCTATCTTAGAAGTGAAATTAATCATCTTGATTGATACTTATGCCGTGTTTGGTGAGGATTTCTTTCATATTTCATATTTTGTATTTTAGCCTAAATTTACCTTACATGTTATTGAAGCGAAATAAAAAGTATTGCACTGTTAAAATATGACAATAGAATTTTTTTAAACATGTCTTGTGAATTTTAGTATTTTTCAGATATTGTTACTACTAGTTAGTCCCTTCGAGTTTGTAGCCTTTCATTTGGTAGTCATATTCTTACCTTGATCCTTTTGTTGAATTCCTAATTTTTACATGCTACTTTATTGAGCATTGTAGAATAAAATGTGATATAATTATTAAATCTGAAGAAAAGAGATGGTTGAGTGTAAAAGATGATCAATGATAGCTACAAGGCCCTCTTTGAAAGAATGTGAAAAAGGAGAAAATGCTTTCAAAAAATGACTCAGACATTCTTGATATGATGAGAATGCTAGTGAAATAATTGATGAAGAAATGGTTGAAAATAAAAAGGAGAAAATAATGGGTTATGAAGTCTAAAAAGTGCAAAAAACTTAGGAATGTGTAAGTCACTATTATATAGTTTTTCTTCTTGTCCTACATTAAAACCTCTTAAAGTACTATTTGATTCTATTCGAAAATGCTTAATCATAAGAGAAGTACATAATGAGTAGACTTATGGTTCTTTGTGCATATATGTGAATCTTTTTCTGAGTGTGAGAGTTATTCTTGCATGTTAAATCCTTAAATTATATTGGATCATTCGAATTGAGTATGTGGACTATTTCTTTTTATGAAAGCACTTTTTCATGATAGATAGGTGATGTTATTTTCTTTCTTTGACAAGAGTGAGGTGAGCAAGATTAAAATTGAAGGAGTTAGAGTCTGTCTTTAATTTTAGAAGTTTGTTGTTTGGTTGTAAGTCTTGCATAATAATCGGGAAGTGTACTTAATGTTGTGAACTGTTATATGGTCTTATTGTTTGTACCAATCATGGTGGGATTCCTATCTTAATTTATTGAGATGATATTTAATGTTTGTTTGAGGATGAACAAAAGTTTAAGTGTAGGGTGATGATCTTGGACGCATTTATACACTAAAGTGCTTTATCCATGTTTAAGCTTAAGTTCCTAGAATAAATTCACATATAACTATGTGTTTTGTACATAATTGATGTTCTGAGCTAATAGATGTGATTTGGCAGTTTTTAGGTTAAAATACACCTAAATGAGCCATAAATTAATTAAGGACACAAAAGGATGGATCAATAAATATTGGACACGTGCAAAACACCGTAAGAAGATGAGTTCATGTCATGAAGACATTTTAGTACGCTACATAACGTGCCACTGAGCAATGATTCAAGGTCAATGATTCAAGGTTAAAGTGTTGAAGAATCCACAAGACAGTAGAATTGATGCACCCAAATCGTGTCGCGGAGCAGAATTAGCCGCTGACCAGCATGCCACGGCAGGAAGGTCTTCCATCTCCATTTTTCAAGCTAAGTTCAAGTAGGATTCGGGGATTATTTCTCCACACTATAAATATAACCCTTGGATGCTTTATACATGAACATTTGACCTATGAAGAATTAGGAGCCGTTGTGGAGGCAGGAGAATATTGATTTAATCTCATCTTTTTCAGACTTATTTATTTTATATTTTTTGTTGGATGATTAGTTGTAATTTTTTCATTTCTATGTAGAGGTAAACTTCTCTTTCTAGGATTATGATAGCTAATTATATGATTGGTTAGTAACACTTGAGTCAACTTGTTTGATTATCATCATAGTTGTTTTTGTATTCTTGTACTTACAATTTTAATACTTAGCTACCATTAAAACAAATTTATAATTTTATTGTGAATTCTATAGGATAATCTATAAGAAAGAGTCCAGATTATAAGGAGTAAGATCTTTTCTTTTAGTAAAATAAAGACTAGATTTATGGCAAGGATAGAGATATACCTAGATCACCATACTTGGTTACTAAAAGGGAAGATATATAAATGTATTCGGATTGAGTTATCACATTGTAACGCCCCAAATCTGGTACTCAAAATGCTACAAGGTGCTCATGACCCCGAAGGACTACAAGCTAACCCATGACTGATATTTGTACCTAAACACTGCATAATATATTGTATACATGCGGAAATAAAGGCTAAAAGACTATAAGGTTCAAAACTGATAAAACATAAGATCTGAAAGTACGATATATCAATACCAAAACAAACTAAAACAAAACTGTCCTGACATACTGTAGTCTGAAAAGCCTCTAAAACTGAACTGTCTGAATAAGTAGTTGATGGGACATGTCCCCAACTAACTCCAACTACTAAAATAAACTATGTAATGAAGAAATAAAGAAATGATCATGTCCTCGAAGGATGAGAACTCACTGCTAACTCTGACTGCTGAAACTGGAATGCTACTGATACTCTAGAGCTCGTGCTTCTGAACCGATGGTATAGAATAAAATACCACAGCGCAAATGCGTCAATATGATTGAATGTACTGGTATGCATATAAAGTAGGCAGAATGCAAAGGGTTCAAATGTATGAACAATGCTAACTGACTGTATAACATGAATGTGAGAATACATGTATGAATAAGTGTTTGTAACTGAATTCGTGATGGTACTGACTACTGAGTATGATTACTGATAACATGAGTTACTGATAACTGATACTGAGCGACTGTATCTGACAGTCAAGGTTCTGATAGAACTAGTTGAGTTTCATATTGTGCTGAGTTAACTGTATCTGACAGTCCTGAAATCTAAAGAACTATCTGAGTTCTTTTACTAAGACTGAGACTGTGGTAAGTAGTCATCTAACCGACATGCCCCAAATAATGCATTATAGCTGAGTTGGGATCTAATATGTAAACCCAATTGGAAGGGTGTCAATACTGCACCACTAGTAAAGAGAAGCTGTAGGTGACCCTCATCTGGCAGTGTCCCCAAAAGAGAATGGTGGGACCCTCATCTGACAATGTTTATCCACCTCATCAACCCTTATCTATCAGTGTTTATGTCTCAAACTATGTTGGCTACATAGTTCTGGAATACAATCACACCCTCAACTGTCAGTGTGTATCCTTATCCTTGGGTTCACTCAGTGCTAAATCCTACTTCCATCTAAATAGACACTGAATATGATTAACTGAACTTAACTGGACTGAGTTCATTGAGTTTTATTGACTAATAGAATACTACTGAGATTACTGAATTACTGAGCTTTCTGAGATTACTGGGATTACTGAGTTTACTGAGTTTTTTGGAGTCACATGAATGATTGAATTTTACTGAACATGGATTGACTGAGGATATCATGAAGACATGACCCTGGCTCTAGACACATAGCTAAATTATCGGGTACAATTACCCCCAGGACTCAATAAAAGAAAACTGACAAGGCATGACATTCTTGAATACATTACCAACATCAACAATTCATAATAGTTGGGGATTTCATGAAGTACATGGTTATCATAATCTTGTACATGGTAGGAATGCATATACTCAATGTCAAAATTTCATACTCTAACAACATGATCATTCCAACAAACATCTACATTGTACATCAATAGCATGGGAGTCATTTGAACATAAGGGTAAAATATGAATCCATCACATACATCACAATTGAGCTATATTACATAATTTCTAGTCTCTTATGCATTTTATCAAACACTTAGGTTGCATGACTTAAGGCATGGCATAATCATCAAATTAACTTATCATAACCAACTAAATTTCATGGTTTTCAACTCACATGCTAACATATTTTCATAAAAACACATAAAGATTCCAACTTGGGAATCATACAACAACAACCACATAAACATAATCAACCCATAGCATGAATATCATAATCTATAGTTTAAAACTTGATTCTTGGGTTTCATGGACTAAAGTAATCCATGAATGAACACTATGCATACCTTAGTACGTGATTCTATAAAGATTTACGATGGAATTTTCTTGAATTTGAATCTCCAATTGAGAACCCTAACTTATTTTTTAGAGAATTTTGAGAAGTGAATATATGTTGGTTAAATTGGGGCTAAGTACCATATTGTAGGCTTATATAGGGGTGGAAAATACCCATTCTGCCCTTAAAATAACTTTAAAATGAGGTGTTTACGTCACTTGCGCCATAATATAAGCGGCGCACAACTTATCGCGTAAGCTAGGTTGTGCGGCCCACAACTTATCACCTAAGTTAGGTTGTGCTTCGCACAACTTATAGAATAACCATTCCAATAGCCTTATGCGATTTGTTAGGTTACGCACTCCACTTTCCAAAGCCATAACTTCTTGGTTGGGTGTCAGATTTTGGTAAAATTGGTATCGTTGGAAAGCTAATTCAAGTCTCTACAATTTAATGGGTATAAATCTGCCAAAACACCATATATAAATAAAGTTATACTCATTCAAATATGATTCTTGCAAAATCAAACACTAAAACTTGATGGATTTAAAAGCTCTTAGCTTGCCTTACTACTCTAAGTGACTCTTATGAACACGCTTAACACATCATAAACTCTCTTCTCACTAGGATACTCATTGTAAGTCATGTACTCAAATATGAATCACAGGATAGGAGGTTTCATACGTAGGAACAATGGTTTATTTTCTAGCTTAGAAATATATGGGGTATTATAATATCTCCCCCTTGGGAAAATTTGCCCTCGAATGGGACTAACTAGATTGAATATACTGATGGACTGGAATTACTTAAAAGGCGTGAACACCTAAAACATAACTATATAACTGGAACTACTGATATACTGAAATCTCATACTGAATATGCATGTCTGATGCATGGATATCTGACTGAGTTGTTCCTCATGAAAGTATGACTGAAATTATTGATAAACTGAGCCTCTTTACTGAACATGTATGTCTAATGCATGAATACTTGATTGAACTGACTCTTGAATGTTTGACTAACATGTAATGGAAATTAATACCAAGTTTATAATGATGATCTGAACATGACCTGAATACTAAGCTTGTAACTGAAATTTGAACATGAAACTGAAAAGCTTAAGGAGAATGTTACCTTGAGTTGAGTCTGAGTTAGCGGAGAAGAGGTGAGGATACTTGGTTTGCACATCTGCTTCTGCTTCCCAAGTAGCTCCCTCAACAGACTAATTCTGCCAAAGAACTTTAACTAGAGGGACTTTTTTGTTCCTCAGTCTACGAGTCTAATAGTCTAAGATTTTGACTGGAATCTCTTCATAAGAGAGGATATTCTGAACATCTATACTATGAATAGGGACTAGAACTACTGGGTCACCTATGCACTTCTTAAGCAAAGAGACATGGAAGACTGGATGAACTGAGGCTAGATCTGAAGGCAACTCGAGCTCATAAGCTACCTTACCGAAACGACTGAGAATTTTGAAGGGACCGACATATCGGGGACTGAGCTTTTCCTTTTTGCCAAACCGCTTTACTCCCTTCATATGAGAGATCTTTAGATAGACATAATCACCAATCTCAAACTTGAGATCCTTTCTGCGCACATCTGCATAAGACTTCTAGTGGCTCTGAGCAGCCCGGAGTCTTTCTCTGATCAACTGGACTTTTTCTAAGGCATTAAATACCAAGTCAAGCCATATAACTGAGAACCTCACCAACTTCAAACCAACGGACTAGAGATCTGAATCTTCTACTATAGAGAGTTTCGAATGGAGCCATCTGAATACTGGAATGATAGTTGTTATTGTATGCAAACTCAATCAAAGGCAAGTGGTCATCCCAACTACCCCTGAAATCAATTACACACGCCCTTAGCATATCTTCTAAAGTCTGAATGGTCCTTTCCGCTTGACCATCTATCTAAGGATAAAAGCTTATACTGAGATAAACTTGGGTACCAAGACCCTTTTGGAATGCTTTCCAGAAATGAGAGGTAAACTGGGTACCTCTATCTGAGATAATAGATAGCGGAATACCATAAAATCTGACCAACTATCTGATATAGAGTTTGGCATAATCGTCGGCTGAATAAGAGGTATGGACTGAAAGGAAATGAGCTGATTTGTTCATCCTATCTATAATAACCCAAACTGAATTATGCTGATGATGAGTAGAGGAAAACCCATCACAAAGTCCATGTTCACTTCTTTCCACTTCCAAGAAGGAATAGTGAACTCCTGCATGGACCCACTAGGCTTTTGATGGTCTATCTTAACCTGCTAATATGTAGACTATTTAGCCATAAACTCTACGACATCTCTTTTCATCCCACTCCACCAATAGATCTTTCATAAGTCACGGTACATCTTAGTGGCCCCTGGATGAATACAGTAGTGTGCATCATGCACTTCTGTAAGAATTCATTGCCTCAAGTTATCTACACCTGGCATGGAAAGTTGACCCTAACAACGCAAACCACCATCTCCCTCTTGAGAGAAAACCTCTACTTTATGGTCCTTAACAGACTCTTTTAACTTGACAAGTCTGGGATCTCTATCCTACTTTTCTTTCACCTCAAAAACTAGAGATGATTCTAAACTACTCTGAACCCATATATCACCCTCTTCTGTATCAACTAAGCGAACACCTAGTCTGGAAAGATGATGGACTTCCTAAGCTAACTTCTTCTTACTGTCCTCAACATGAGAAATACTACCCATAGAAAGTCTACTGAGAGCGTCGACCACTGCGTTGGCCTTGCCCAAATGGTAAAGGACACTCATGTCATAATCTTTCAAGAGCTCTAACCACTTTCTCTGATGAAGATTGAGATCTTTCTAGGAAAAGACAAACTGAAGGCTCTTATGATCTGTGAACACATCTATATGAACTCCGTATAGATAATGCCTCTAAATCTTTAAGGCAAATACTACGGTTGCTAACTCAAGATCATAAGTCAGATAATTCTTCTCATGGGGTTTAAGCTGTCTGGAGGCGTAGGCTATGACCTTACCATGCTGCATAAGAACAAAACTTAAACCTACTCTGGATACATCACAATACACTACGAACCCATTTGAACTATCTAGAAGAGCCAAAACTGGAGCTGAGATGAGTCGAGTCTTCAACTCCTGAAAAGTCTTCTCGTAAAGATCTGACCACTAAAACTTGACTTTCTTCTAAGTCAATCTGGACATAGGGGATGCAATTGAAGAAAATCCCTCAACAAACCATATGTAATAGCCATCCAAACCCAGGAAACTCCTTATATCTGATGGAGAGATAGGTCTGGGCCAGTTTCTTACTTCTTTAGTCTTTTGAGGATCAACCCTAATGCCATTATCGAAAATAATATGACCAAGGAATTCTACTGACCTTATCCAAAACTCCCACTTACTGAATTTGGCAAACAACTGATGATCTCTGAAAGTCTAAAGCACAATTCTGAGATGGTCTGCATGATCACGCTCACTGAAGAAATAGACCAAAATATGATCTATGAAGACTATGACAAACATGTCCAAGTACTATTTGAATACATGGTTCATCAAGTCTATGAAAGCTGCTGGGGCATTAGTAAGACCAAAAGACATGGCTAGGAATTCAAAGTGACCATACCGAGTACGAAAGGCTATTTTCAGAATGTTATATTCTCTGACTCTGAGCTGATGATAGCTAGATCTGAGGTCTTATTTTGAGAAATAACTGGCACCCTAAAGTTGGTCAAACAGGTCGTCAATTTGGAGAAGTGGATACTTGTTCTTGACCATTACTTTATTGAGCTGACAGTAATTAATGCACATTCTGAGAGAATCGTCTTTCTTGCGCATGAATAAGACTGATGCACCCCACGAGGATACGCTGAGTCTGATGAATCCCTTATCTAAGAGATCCTTCAACTGCTCTTTCAATTCTTTGAGTTCTGCTGATGTCATTCTGTATGGCAAAATAGATATAGGCTGAGTATCTAAAAGAAGATCAATGCCAAAGTCTATTTACCTTTCGAAAAGAATTCCTGGAAGATCTTTGGGAAAGATATCTGAATATTCATTCACGACTAAGACTGATTTAACACTAGGAGTCTCGGAGCTAGGTCCTTAACATGAACAAGATAATAAGTACATCCTTTAGATATCATTTTTCTTGCCCGAAGGTAGGAAATAAACTGAGCTCTGAAAGCTAGAGTACTACCCCTCTATTCTAGGATAGGTTCATTCGGAAACTGGAACTGGACAACTCTATTTCTGCAGTCGACTGTGGCATTGTAGGAATGAAGCCAATCCATGCCGCGAATGACATCAAAATTAGTCATCTCTAATTTTACTAAGTCTGTTGAGGTGACTTTCTGAAATATCATAATCGAACAGTTCATGTATACCCGCCGGGATATGATAGTTTTTCCCACTGGGGTAAAGACTGAAAAGGGTTCTGCTAGAATTTTGGGAATGACTCCAAAATTAACTGCTCTGTAAGGAGTAACGATAGACAAGGAAGCTCCTGGATCTAGCAAAGTGTAAACATACATATGAAAGATCTATAATGTACTAATAACCACATCAGGAGAATTTTCCTAATCTTTGCGGGACTGGAGAGCATAAAGTCTGTTTGGGCTTTGCCCACTAGTAGCACTGGAAGTGGCACCCTGCTGATTTGGGTGATCGAACTGGGTTGAGGAATGGTTCTACTGACACTGCTTACCTGACTGGGGACAATCACTGACTCTGTGGCCGGGCTTGTAATATCCAAAACAGACATAGCTACCAACTCTGTAAATACCCTTGTGGTTCTTACCATAAGTCTGACAAAGGGGATTAGTTCAGGCATTGCTGACACTGCCCTAAGACTTAGAGCCTAGCGCCCTATCTCTATTGCCATCTCTGAATTTTGGCACTGGAGCACTAGCTGAAGAAGGAGATGGAACGAATGACTTAGGATGGAATTGAGAATGATGCCCTCCTTCTGATTTAGGCTGAGCAAAGTTGAAACAATTTGTCCTTGCTCTCTTATTCTGCTTCTCCTTTATCTTAAATTTTCTCTTCTATCTACTGAGCATGGGTTATAATCCTGGCTATGTTCATGTCACTATTCAACATCGCGAACCTGCACTCATTGACCACACTATCATTCACCTCGAAAATAAACTTACTTATCTTAGCCCTGCTGTCTGCCACTACATGGGGAGAAAATCTAGCTAATTGAGTAAACTTAAGAGAATACTCTTTCACCGTCATGTTACCCTACCTAAGGTTGATAAATTCTAACACCTTAGCTTCTCTTATCCTTTGGGGAAAGAATCTATTTAAGAATACGGTGCAAAACTCCTCCCACTCTATGAATCCTGCATCAACTGATCTCTCTAACTTCCACTAGTTAAACCAAGTGTGAGCAACATTCTACAACTGATATGCAGCTAGCTCCACACTCTCACTAGAAGTAACTCCCATGATACTCGTAACCTTCTAAACCTTATTAAGAAATTCCTGAGGGTCCTCATTTTCCTTAGACCTGAAAAAAGATGGAGGATTTATTTGGGTGAAGTCCTGAATCCTGGCTGCAGCTAAATTGGCCACTGGGTTGGCCAAAATGATAGTTGGTCGTTCATTCTGAGAAGCAACTGACTAGGAAAGAGTAGTGAATGCAGCTTTTAACTCTGCATGAGAGACATATTCGTCCAAAGAATCTTCGAGCTGAGGGGCTGACTGATTTCCAGTTCTCTTCTTGGGAGGCATGTTCTGTAAATGGAAGAGAAAAGGATTAGACAGGGAGATTAAATTGAGATTATGCTTACTGGCATAATATAAATACTGAAAGAAGGGAAATTGTTCCTAAAACATTTTATAGCCTCCTGCACATAAATATGGCGCGCAACACTCCCATGTACAAGACTCTACTAGTTGCGGCTTTCAGACTTACTAGGATACGATTGAACCTTAGGCTCTGATACTAAGTTTGTAATGACCCAAATTTGGTACCCAAAATGCTACACGATGCTCATAATCCCGAAGGATCACAAGCTATCCATGAATGATATTTGTACCTAAACATTGCATAATATATTGTATAAATACAGAAATAAAGGCTGAAATACCATAAGGTTCAAAATTGATAAAACATAACATCTGAAAGTAAGGTACATCAATACCAAAATAAAATGAAACAAAACTGTCTGAACATACTATAGTCTAAAAAGCCTCTAAAATTGAACTATCCGAATAAGGAGTTGATGGGACCTGTCCCCAACTAACTCCAACTACTAAAATAAACTATGTAATGAAAAAATAAAGTAATGATCATGTCCTCGAAGGATGAGGACTCACTGCTAACTCTGACTGCTGAAACTAGAATGTTACTGATGATCTAGAGCTCGTGCTTCTGAACCTATGGTATAGAATAAAACATCATAGCGCAAATGCATCAGTACGATTGAATGTACTAGTATGCATATGAGATAGGATAAATGCAAAGGGTTCAATGCATGAACAATACTAACTGACTGTATAACATGAACGTGAGAATACACATATGAATAAGTACCTGTAACTGAATTCGTGATAGTACTGACTACTGAGTCTGATTACTAATAACATGAGTTGCTGAAAACTGATATAACTAATACTGAGCGATTGTATCTGACATTCAAGGTTCTGATGGAACTAGCTAAATTTTGTACTGTTCTGAGTTAACTGATCTGACAGTCCTGAAATCTAAAGAACTATCTGAGTTCTTTTACTGAGACTGAGACTGTGGTAGTAGTCATCTAACCAACATGCCTCAAATAATTCATTATAGTTGAGTTAGGTTCAATCTGTAACCCCAATTAAAAGGATGTCAATACCACTTCATGGGTAAAGACAAGCTTGGGTGACCCTCATATGGCAGTGTCCCCAAAAGAGAACGGTGAGACCCTCATCTGACAATGTTTATCCACCCTATCAACCCTCATTTATCAGTCTTGATGTCTCAACCTATGCTGGCTACATAGTTCTGGAATGCAAGGATTGCCTCTAAGGATCACACCCTCAACTGTCAGTGTGTGTCCACATCCTTGGGTTCACTCGGTGTTAAATCCTATTCCCATCTAAATAGACACTGAACATGATTAACTGAACTTAACTGGACTGAGTTCATTGAGTTCGGTTGACTGATGGAATACTACTGAGATTACTGAATTACTGAGGTTTCTGAGATTACTGGGATTACTGAGTTTACTGAGTTTTTCTGAGTCACATGACTAACTGAATTCTACTGAACATGGCTTGACTGACGATATCATGAAAACATGATATTGGCTCAAGTCACAAAGCTAAATTGTCGGGTAAAAGTACCTCTAGGACTCAATAGAAGGAAATTAACAAGGCATGACATTCTTTAATACATGACTAACATCAACAATCCATAATACAATAAGTTAGGGATTTCATGAAGTACATGGTTATCATAATCTTGTACATGGTAGGAATGCATATACTCAATGTCAAAATTTCATACTCTAACATCATGAGCATTCCAACAAACATCTACATTGCACATCAATAGCATGGGAGTCATTTGAACATAAGGGTAAAATATGAATCCATCACATACATCACAATTGAGCTATATTATATAATTTCTAGTCTCTTATGAATTTTATCAAACACTTAGGTTGCATGACTTAAGGCATGGCATAATCATCAAATTAACATATCATAACCGATTAAAATTCATGGTTTTCAACTCACATGCTAACATATTTTCATAAAAACACATAAAAATTCCAACTTGAGAATCATACAACAACAACCACATGAACATAATCAACCCATAGCATAAATATCATAATCTATAGTTTAAAAATTAATTCTTGAGCTTCATGGACGAAAGTAATCCATGAATGAACACTATGCATGCCTTAGTACGTGATTCTACGAAGATTTACGGTAAAATTTTCTTGAATTTGAATCCCCAATTGAGAACCCTAACTTAATTTTGAGAGAATTTTGAGAGAAGTGACTATATAATGGTTGAATTGGGGCTAAATCCCATGTTATAGGATTATATAGGGGTGGTAAATACTCATTCTGCCCTAAAAATAACTCAAAAATGGGTTTTTTATGTCACTTAGGCCATAATATATGCGGCGCACAACTTATCATGTAAGCTAGGTTGTGCGGCGCACAACTTATCACCTAAGTTAGATTGTGCGTCGCACAACTTATGGCATAATTTAGGTTGTGCGTTGCACAACTTATGGCATAACCATTACAGTAGCCTTAGACGATTTGTTAAGCGACTCACTCCATTTTGCAAAGCCATAACTTCTAGCTTGGGTGTCGGATTTTGATAAAATTGGTATCGTTGGAAAGCTAATTCAATTCTCTACAATTTGGTGGGTCTAAATCTGCCAAAATGTCACATATACATCAAGTTATGCTCGTTCAAAGATAACTCTTGTGAAATCAAACACTAAAACTTGATAGATTCAAAAGCTCTTAGCTTGCCTTACTCTAAGTGACTCTTATGAATACGCTTAACACATCATAAGATCTCTTCTCACTAGGATACTCATTGTAATTTATGTACTAAAATATGAATCACAGGATAGCACATTTCATACGTAGGAACATTGATTCATTTTCTAGCTTAGAAATATACGGGGTATTACACACATCTCTACTCAAAAATGTAATTGTGAAGTCAATTTAAATAGACGATTAGAGACTCGAGAGACTATGATCATATAATTAATCTTGTAAATCAACTACTACATAATCAAACAAGTTGATGAAACTATTATTCGGCATGATAGTTAGCGAATTCATAACCCTATTTTGATCCATTCATTGATTGTGTATGAATTTGCTCTTATTTTAATTAATTGTTCATTATTTTTTTTTTAATTTAGTTAATTTTATAAATATATCTTGAAATATACTTCTTGAATATATAATAAGAACTATTCCAATTTAGTAAAATAGTTAGTCAACAAATCCTCATAGGTATAATATATAGACATAAAAATTATGTATTACATGTATGATTGCGTACATGTGCATGTACATTTAGACGCAATAATAATTGACCATAGAAATTTTAAAAAAAAAAACTAATAATCTATAATTGAATATACAAAACAAATATTGTAGAAATCTTATCTTGAAGTCTTACAGCCTCCAATTAACACTAATGATTGAATATGCAATTTGTTGCTATGTTGAAACTTAACGCTTTTCATGCATAACTGTATGATTTTCCAAGATAAAAGAGCTTCCAATTAATTAGAAACAAAAACAAATAAAAGTACAGTGCCAATAAAAGAAATCCAAGGCCCACATTCTTTCCAATTCAAATTTACTCACATCTTGAATAAATTCAAGAACATACTCACATCTTGAATAAATTCAAGAACATAGTCAAAATAATACTAAACCTCAATTTGAATGGTTTGAGAATTCTGACAAACTATAGTGGCTGAAGTACCTTATAACATAGCAATTACAATCCAAGAAGTAATAAGTACTTCGCCATGTACTTGAAAATTTCCTCTTTGCTAATAAAAATATTGACCTACTTCCGCACAAGATATATAGTATAACCCTTTTAGAGTATTGATGGAACATGATAGAACATTCATTTTATCTTGTCCTCTAAAAAAATTAAACTTTAAACAAAATTTCCTCTCAAACAATTGAAGTTTAAACAATTTTTTAATTCAATCATCTCTTTACTTGAATGAATTTATGTTTTGTGCATTGTCAGTATATAAAATATTCTACACTATCAGATAAACTTGAACCACTATTTCAAGTTACCCAACTTTTTTTTTAATTTTTATGTAAAAAATTGGTTAACCTACAATAACAGATCAAGTTTATCTGATAATACAGAATATTTTATACGTTAACAGTGCACAACACTTAAACTCAACTTGAATTTGATATTTGAAATACCAACTAGAATTTATAATATTAATAATCACATGATACACCATTTTTTTATCTCTTTTTTTAAATTTAGAAATAGGTAAACAATTTCATGAATAATATCTTCATGGAAGAACGAAATAGTTTTGAGTACTAGAGTTGTTGTCGCAATGACTATATTTTAGATTTGATATTGTACTCCTTTATAACAAAGTCTTTAGTACTTCAGTTGCACTAACGACAACAGGTTTTAGATTTAGTATTGTACTAGTTTTTAACAATCCAAAGCCTGAGTACCAAGGTTTAAGAAATTTTTTAATTTTTATATACTAAAAATCTCACTATTGCGAAGTTCAATGAAGATCTTAACTATACGAATCTATTATACACAAACTTATACTATATTTCTGTCAGAGACTATTACCATGACTTGAACCTGTGACTGATCACATTGCAATTAGGGGTGGGCATAATACTATGGTACGGTATTTGAAACTTTGATACGGTAATTTCCATTTCGATTTTCAAAAATACTCTATCATTACCATACCAAATTAATTCGGTATAGTTCAATATTTTGAAGTTTGATTTTGAGATTTTGTCGTATGGTAATCGATAATCATAACTTATTGAACTTCGACAATATATACTCATATAATTGAATATTATGACTTTGACTTTTCAAAAAAACAAAGCTTCAATTGTATCATGCTAACACATTATAGAAATATACATTCAAAAGAAAGTACAAACAACTCATTTCATTAATAAATTACATAAAAAGACATTTCAATCAAGATAATATAGTTAAAACATATATATGTTTCGTTGTATTCTAATGTTAGGTTGTATATTTGTTAGTATTTAATAATATATATAATTGATTGTGTGTTTGTTTACTTTGGTATGATATTCGGTATTTCGATATGTTATTTGTAAATATCGAATATCGTACCGAATACCAAATAAATTTAAAATGTATACCATATATCATACCAAATACTCTACGATAATATCAAACCCACGGTATCAAAAATTTTAATTTGGTGTGGTAATTTGGTATATACCATACCATGCCCAACCCTATTTGCAACGACTTTATCAATTACTCCAAGATTCCCCTTAGCTATTTTAAATTTAACATACAGATTTAAGATGCCTTTGATCTCGTGGCTTTAACTTGTTGAGCGAGATGTCGAAATTGAAAAAGGAACAAATTTATCTCTGAACTATGATAAATTGTACATTATACCCTCTATCATATTTTGGATATGCATATACCCCTAACGTAATGAAATGGTACGTCTATGTCCCTCACACTAACAGTAGGGGCATATGTGTACCTAAAGTATGATAGATGGTATATACGTACCATTTATCATAATTCGGGAGTATATTTGTTCTTTTTAAGTTTAATATTTTTATACCAAACAATTAACCCAAATCCACAACCCCACCAAATAAAATCACTAATCGATTCAGTTTTAATTAAATTCAAGAGATGTCTATCTAACAGACATGTTTTTTCCACCCCTATAACGATATACAGACACAATACAGTAATACCCGTCAGGAATTACAACAATCCTCTTCTAATTCTCTATTAACAACACTAACAACAATATACCAACAATAACAACAATACAATGAACAATAACTAATTACACCATCGCTTTCATTTCAATTGAAAAATACACCCACAAATTCTACTCCACTACTATCAATTTCAAGAAAAAAAATCCATTGACTCATAACATCCAAAAACAACACTAAATAAATTGAACCCATTATGTTTCAATTCAAGCGAATCCCATTGAAAAACACTACCCACTTGCGGTCAACACCACATAGCCACCATTTTTATTGAACTAGAAACACCCTACTGACGAACCATCGTTGCACCCTAACTTCGGCTATCTCCGACGTAAGCTCCACTCCATCCAATCAGTAAACATCATCTAGCTGCAACGATCATCGCTGCATTTGATTGAGGTTCACGTTTAAGAGAAAAACAGAGGTAGTATCTGATTTGGAATAAAAAATAAAGGTTGGCTAGAGTTGGTTTGAAATTGGGCTCCATGAATTTATTGGGTCGAATAGTGGGTTTGAGTTTATTAGTTGGGATAAAAAGAAGGAACAATTACATATTATAGACAAAATACTATATTAATTACATGATATGGTTAATATTTTAAAAAATTACAATTCATAGTCATTTGGTAGTTAAAAGTCAGTTTTTTTTGTGGGCCCTATATACAAATATATTAAGATTTGTATATATCAATTTTCTCTCTCATATATTTATTTTTGGTATTTTCTTTCTATTCTCTCTCTATCTTATTGACTCAAAAAAAGGCAATAATGGAATATCAAAACACAAGATTTTTTATGATATCTTCTTCAACTATTTTTTCCTTAATTTTCTCTCAAAATCACTCTAATATTCTTGATTTTAAATTAAAGAAACGACAACATTGGCAACATCATAATACATGATTATTCAAGAGATTTTCTTTAACTTTTTTCTCCTTATTTTTCTTTCAAAGTCACTCTAATATAACAAAATATAATCCTTGATTTTTCTGCGATAAATCATTTTTGCGGATTTTTCACTGCAGAAAATCAGTTTAGGATATTTATTGACAATAGATTTAATTTTTTAAAAATTTTTATATATTATGTCAGATAGTCGTTAAATTTCTTTGTTGCTCATATATTTTACAAAAAAAAAATAGAAAAGGGGGAGCACTCCCCCATTTTTATAATTTTTTGGCTTTTGCAAATTTTTATTTTATAATATAAATTTTTATATATTATGTAAGTCATTCCCCCATTTTTTTGATGGGTGATTTATGAAAAAAAAAAAAAGAATTTTTCATCTTCTAGTAAGGCAGAAAGGAAAAAATATTTTAAGGTATCTAAATCTAAAAGGGGGAGCAATGAAGTTGACAATGATTACGAGTTTTTTGTGTATATATTCTCATGAAACAAAATTGTTGGTCAATATACATTTTTGTTTCAATATATGTAGATACGTGTACTTTTTTTTTGTAGAATAATACATGCATATATATACAGAATTAGAGTGTATGCATGTATATAATGTTTGTATTTTTGATATATGTATATATAATTTACATATATGTATATACAGTTAACTTTCACATATACATTTTGAAGAATAATGCATATGCAGATATATACAGTTTTAGAGTGCATATATGTATATACATTCAAATTTGTTATTATGTAAAACATTCAAATTTGTATATACAAATATACAAACAACAGATATACAAATAATAAACATTTATGTATATGTTTATTTCGTTTGCATATATGTATATACAAATATACAAACAACATATACAAATATGTATATTTTGTTTGCATGTATATTTCATTTACAAACAACATTCAAATTTGTATATACAGATATACAAACAACAGATATATAAATAATAAACAACAATTTTGATTTGAATAAATGTATATTTCGTTTGCAATATCGTTTACAAAAAACATTCAAATTTATATATACAGATATACAAATAATAAACAACAGTTTTGATTTGAATATATGTATACTTCATTTGCATATATGTATATATAGATATACAAACAATAGATATACAAATATCAAATTTATGTAAACTAATATACAGATATACAAATAATAGATATATAAATAATAAAAACAATCTTTGTAACCTTTAAAACAGATATACAAATACAATTATACTTGATAGATATATAGAAATTCAAATATACTATTAATAGATATATATAAAAATATATTAAAAGACTGTCAATATGTATATTATGAAATATGCAATAGAGTAATGAATGAATATATCACACAAATTGCAATTACACTTTACACTAGCACAAACAAGGATTATAACCTTTTAACAACTTCTGTGAAAAAAATTCAAAATTACGAAAATAAAAATTGAATACGAAAATTGAAACACAAAATTACAATTGAAGTTATTGTATACAAAAATAATAGTAATTATAAAATTGACAATTTGAAAGTGTTTGAAGTTTATATTGTGCATTCAATTTCGAAAATCTAATTCAAACCAATAATAAAATCGATTTTCATTATGTTGAAATTGAATCAATTTTTATTGCCTATTAGATTCAAAAAAGGATTTCGGTAAATAAATTCAATTAAAAAAATAATTTGTGTAAATCGTATATACCAGAATTTTGTATGCACGGATTACCAACTTTCTCCTGTAGATCACAATTTTTATTTAAAAAAAAAATTATCAACTTTTGAGGGAGTAATTAACGCATAAATTCATATTTATTGATCTGTTATATCAGAGAAATAAATGAAAAGTTGGAGAAGATTAAGGACATTTATTACATTAAATTTTCTTTTTTATCTCTTTTTGTTGTTATGGACTTTACCTTCTTTTTTGTATATATATACATAAAACAGTTATTAATTTTGTCTATGAATTGTAAATATAAAATTTAGACTAGGAAGTTAGTTATAAATACTCTAATGAGACTGTATGTGAATTTTTGCCTAAAAAGAAATTAAAATGAAATAGGGACAAATATACCCTCAAATTATGATAAAAATACGTATATACCCTCGGTCATACTTTGGGTATGCATATGCCCCTGCCGTTAGTGTAAGGGGCATATACATACCATATCATTAAAGGTATGAACATATATGAATCCAAAATATAACGGAAGATATCCACATAACATTATCATAGTTTAGAAGTATTTTTATCTCTTTTCCGTAAAGAAATTAAAGATTGACCAAATGGAAAGAGACAATTTTTTTTTAAGAAAAAGGACAAAAAAAAAGTAGACTAACCACGGAGAGAATTATTTATACACGTCTAAATAAGGTATCTGCGTTGTACAAGAGCGTACATCGTATCTACTGTATAAAAGTGTGGCATATTGCAAGCTATAGAGACGAACTTGTTCTGCAATTTTTAGTCGCTAATCTTGTTCAAAATTAGTCTAAATTTTCATCAAATAATTTCGATTTTGTAGACAACTTTCTTAAACTATTTTCGACAAGTCTAAACAATACCAACTTTAAATCATAAAAGTCATATCTGAAATTCAAATCCACTTGCTAAGATTGCTCAAAAATGATGGATCACCTACCTAATCTAATTTTCGCCATCCAAATCTTACAAAACCAGTATTTAAGTGTGATTTGAGCTCCAAAGAAAACAACAGTTTATTAACCAGCACTCAATAGAACTCACTATATATATACCTACAGAATCAATGGTGGAGGGGAAGAAAAGCAGGGAAGGGGTGAAGTAGTGGACATCGTTGGGCAGTGTCATCTTAACCCTGTTCATCTGACCCAATCAATTCAACTAATCTTCAGCTCAAACCCGCCATGTACTGCCCAACTAGTATTCAAAACACACATAAGCTCGTACCAAACATTTAACAATCTGAATCACTCGGCTGTACCATGGGAGTTGAGACCAAATTTTCACAATGATACAACTGAATTTATTTCTGAAAACCTAACTGGAAGGCCAGCAACCCGTTATGCAGACGAATTTTGGAATCTCGTCCAAAGAAAAGGCTGAAAGGAGAAAATTTGGTATACATATAAAATTCTTCATGCAAAGATCTGAAATAAAATATGGGATTCCCAGTTTACAAATCAACTATGAAACCAGATCCATGAAGGCATCTTAAATAGACGGCAGAAACCACGTCCTGCAATTCTGCCAGTGAGTATGAAAAACTTTACCGAATGCCACACTGAGAATTAACAAAGTCTACTTAAAAAACAAGAAAGAAACTGAACTAGGATCTAACTTGAAAAAAAAAAATACCCTTGAGAATGAAATGCAGCTTCTCATATTTAAATGGAAACCTAGCTTGAGAATAAAAGGGTGACGTGTAAAATATAACGTCCTCAGAGATTCCAACAGCCCTACAAATCAAAGACCATCAGCTCCTCAGTTTTCTCATAAGCTGTTTGTGAACCATCTCATCCACTGAGATCGGCTACTTCATGTGTGTCTCCATCAAAACAATGACAAGATGCAGAAAAATTACGAGTGGAGCCATCGTGCTAGATTGACTATCACATACTACCTTCTGTCTTACGCCTTTTAGGAGCATGATCATGGTTCTCTCCTATGCTTAATGTTGTAGCTGTGACTCCACTACTTGAGCGTTTGCCAATATCAAGCTCTACTCGAACATTGGCCTGTGATATATCCACTCCGATCGACTCAAGTGTCTGGTGTACGGTATCAATCAACCTGCTCAAGACCAAGACCTAATATGTCCTCAAATAGAATCCAAAATCAGTAATATACTAGCATCATAACATAATTTCAGATGAAGTGAGTTCAGACCAGAATGTGCCTGCAAGCCCAAAGGTCCAGAAAACTGTTCATGTCAGAATGACATTTACATGTTTGTTATTCATTTATTCATTTTCTGGAAAAATCCCAAAATGAGGCTCATACCTCAAAATCCAGAGATCTACTTGTTATTACCCTTAATATCTGTAGATAAAGTTGGATTTCTATTTGATGGATCAGGTAGAAAAGTTGGGGAAGCCATGTAGGGAGACCTGATTGATATTAGGTTGCTCGGGTAAATAATGCTGGGTCACATAAAATGACTTCCTTCAAGCCACTGAATCTTTTTTGAATTGGCAATTTTTTTCACCAAAAAATGCAAACCCACTTGCAGCAGGATTGACAAAAACCATACCGGAAGGAGCTCAAAAAGGCTACAATTTGCATTTAAACCTACCAGCTAATAATGACGAGAAATGTTTACAGGTCTGAATCTATTTCATGCACTTGGCAATCACAGGACTATTCTGATGGATCCAATTATGGATAAGAAATTGGTGATAGCCTCTGACTAATTTTAATGATGACATCTGACCCAATTTTACTACCTGCTATACAGGACAAAAGAAAAAGAAATGGAAGTATGCAGACAACAATAACAAAGGAAACAAGATCAGCAAATATGCATACGAAAGAAAGCTACGAACAGAAAAGAAAAGAAAATCAGAGAGGGAGATTATTACTCAGAAGACTGCAGAGAACAAGGAAACAAATTCAAAGGAATATTGACACACGGCTATACAAGGAAGGAAAGCAAGGATCAAGATAACAAGATCAAGTGCAAGATTGGTACTCGGCTTTACAAGGTACGAGAACAGAGGAACTACTACGGCAATTCAAGGAAGGAAAGAAATAAAGTACATATGGACATGTGCACTCAATCAAGGATCATCCCATATCCTTGATTGAAAGAAACACCATTGGGTTTTCCTGAAGAGCTAATCTACAGAAATCAAATCAATCTCAGCAGCAATCAAGGCAAAGATTCGATCCTCTACAACAACAGTTACATGGAAGTTCAACACTATTAAAAGGAGATCAGGATCAAATGAACCAGTGCGCAACTTCACTTGAGCAAGAAATATTACTCACCTCTTTTATCTTACATAAAACGCTGACTCTTTATATATAGTTTGCAAGTGTAAAGAGAAGAAAAATGAGAGATTAGTCAAGGCTATACAAGTAGAGGCTGTGACCATAGAAGAAATCTGGAATTGTACAGATTGAGAGAACTTAAGAAAAAACTGTACTCTCGAGTGCATTTAAAACCTATAAGGAAACCCTTGTAGCCCAATGAGACCAGTATAAAACATCTGTCTCAATTTACTTTCAGCTTTTATATTCTATCTATTTACTAACTTGCAGGTGAGTTCTCCTTGAGCAACAGTCGACTATCAGATTACGAAAAGACTCCAATCACCCCCACCCCTTGAGTTTCAGTTGGAACATAACCTTTGATCCTCGAGGTAATTCTTACTGTATCACACGCCTACTTCATAGGTACAAGTTCAGCACCATTACAAAAATTAGTAAGTCATGGGCATAGAAGAATAAATTTGAATGCCCACCTTACCAGGACATCAATTCATAGCTATTGAAGTACTGATCAATCATCATACCTTTGAGAATATGCACTTGAGATGCCAGCTTCTTCACCATTGATTTTCATTTGTTCCTGATCATTTCTGCCATAGCTCAGGACATCAGACTCAATTGTATCTTGTTTACCTGGCCCATATAATGATTGAGGTTGGGAAGTGCAATGCTCAGCATCAGGAGATGGTTGAACAGATGCATTTTCAAATAAATTAGGTTGCAGTGGCATGTTAAAAGCAATTGCTTCATCTGCTGCCATATAGGAATTGTCCGTTGCTCTATATAAAGCAGTGGCAGTCAAGTTCGGTTCTACAGAGCTCTGTGCACTTGCAAGCAATGTTGGGTTAATGACAACATTATCCTCATGAGCAGAGCCGTTCCTGATCATTTGAGAATGTTCAACAAAGTCTTCCACAGGCCCAGAACTGCTTCTCTGTCAACAATAAGAGAAAAACATTAGTTTTACTTTCAGAAAAAGCACTACTGCTTCCATCCTGAAGTCGTGCCTAATTCTCCTCCTAAAACAGCCTGAATCCCGTAAGTTCCCTTTGGAGGGAGGAAATTAAAAACAAAAGTGAAGTCTTTTTGAACCGTAGGTGAGGAGTTTCCCTTAGGAATAGCTCACGTCTAGATTTTTCTGTATTTGGCAAGCATCCGGAATAAATAGTGAATTATGAGTTTACAGTATAGCAACTGGGGCATACAGGTATGAGGTAACGTCAGAGAACATTTTTTCCTTTAATCAAGTACTTTTCAGAGAGTAATATCTGCAGTAAAACACACTCACTCGGATTCTATATAGCTAAGTTTACTTCTTTTGGATCAAACGATTCCTACTTTCCTATGGTGCATTGATTTAATAATTTTCAAAAATTATTAGAGTTAAGGATTCCTTCACTAAACCATGCAGTAATGATAATCTACTTTCTTTGTCAAAAATAATAACAATGAATCTACTTTAATGCTACAACAAAAACTGCCAAATTGAAATCCATCTGGTTCTAGAGAAGTGAACGAGGGATAACAATCGAAGTATAAAAAATCACATAGCTAGAGGACAAGAAACCAACCATGTATTGCCAAAGAAGAAAGTTTTTCGCTATATCTTCAACATTATCCATTCCTAATGAGATGGAGTAAAATTTAAATTGCCCCTTTTTCCTATATCAGGGAAGTAGAAAGAAGTTCGACAATAGGGAGTAAAGATAAAATATTATCATCCAAGCAATCAAGTCCAACAACACTTGAAAAAAGAATCCAAAACATAACATCAAACAGATAAGAAGTGCAACTGATGCAAGGAACTAGTAAGAAGTAACAACCAGGCGGGAATTCTGGAAGCTCAGCTCCGGTGACATCTTCAGACGCGAGAGGAACCTGAGAAGAAGAGCAGTGAAGACACAAATAGGAAACCCTACAGATACATAGGGTTTTTTTGGGACCGGGTCACTTTTGGGCCTAAATCATTTTTTGCTTTCTTGCATTTTCTTCTTTTATTTTATTTGGCCTTGTTTGAGTCCGGACATATTTTGTTCTTTTTGAGTTAATCAGGGTTCAGGGTGAGCAGAACCAAGACAGAGTATGTGGAATGTAAGTTTAATGACGTAAGGCGAGAGAATGAGGTAGTGGTGAGGCTAGAAGCGCAGGAGGTAAAGAAAAGGGATAAGTTCAAGTACCTCGGGTCCGTGATCCAGAGTAACGGTGAGATTGACGAGGATGTCTCGCACCGTATCGGGGCGGGATGGATGAAGTGGAAACTTGCATCGGGGGTGCTGTGTGATAAGAAGGTGCCGCCCAAGCTTAAAGGTAAATTCTATAGGGTGGTAGTCCGTCCGGCCTTGCTGTATGGAGCGGAGTGTTGGCCAGTTAAGAACTCCCACACCCAAAGAATGAAGGTGGCAGAAATGCGGATGTTGCGCTGGATGTGTGGACTGACCCGAAGGGATAGAGCTCGGAATGAGACTATCCGGGAGAAGGTTGGGGTGACTTCAGTGGAGTGTAAGATGCGGGAAGCACGATTGAGATGGTTCGGACACGTGAAGAGGAGGGGCATGGATGCCCCGGTCCGTAGGTGTGAGAGGCTAGCGTTGGATGGTTTTAGACGGGGTAGGGGTAGACCGAAGAAGTACTGGGGTGAGGTGATTAGGCGGGACATGGAACAGTTACAGCTTACCGAGGACATGACCCTAGATAGGAAGGTCTGGAAGACGCGAATTACGGCAGAGGATTAGGGCCTGTTCGGGTCGCTAATGTAGGGAGGTAATTGGTGGGGGTGTATTCCTGGTATGATTCCGTATTCAATGTTCTGTTCCGTGTTCCGTGTTCTATGTTTGTTACGAATCTGTGTGCTTTCCTCTGCTTTATATTCCTGCATTCCTGCTTTACTCTGTTTTATATTCCTTATGGCTGCAGTATCTATGTTATGTCATCTGCTTCTGTGCTGTACTATGTGTTTGTTTGATATCTCGTAACTTGAGCCGGGGGTCTTTCGGAAACAGCCTTTCTACTTCATCAGAGGTAGAGGTATGGACTGCGTACATCTTACCCCCCCCAGACCCCACAAAGTGGGAATACACTGGGTTTGTTGTTGTTGTTGTTGTTGAGTTAATCAAAAAAAATTGGTCCTTGGCCCAAATTTGATTTTATTAAAAAAAATAAGAAGAGAAAGATTTGTGGTCAATGTAGCAGAAACACCAATAAAGCAGAACTTATATCAACAACGATTTAGCAAGGAATAAGGAGACCATCCATAATAGTCCTGCATCCCGATTAATATAACACTTCATATTTTAGAACATTCCAAAATGTTTGACATCATTCTACTAAGGGAAAAGGTCAAAAAAACATTTGCAATTTGCCCTCCATTTATCCTATGTTTACCTATCAGTCCATAAATGCTTTCACCGTTATCTTTTGTCTCAAATACTGGCCCCCAACTAATATTTTCAGCCGTGGAAAACTGGGTCTGACTTGGTTAATAGATGGAGTAACATAGGAATATTGTTTTGTTTTGTTTTGTTTTTTGATAACCAAGGAGTATGTTTGAACCTTATTCAATTATGCAGAAGTATCTTTGAACTTCAATTGTTCCATGGGCATGCTTCAAACTATTACAGAGGGTATATATAAACTAAATAGTTTAGGGGTAAATTGAATCTTTGATATGTGTGAGGTTCCACTGTGGCAAACGCCAGAGTCAAGCTGGAAGTTAGTCTAAAGATAACAGCAAAGGCTTTCAGGGAAGACAAGTAAATGATGGCAAAATGAGACAAATTGAATAACTCAGGGTACATTTGAACATTTTCCCTTTTACTAATAATATGATTTATGATATTTCCAGAAGGATCGAATTATTTCTTATTTAAATTAGACTAATTTTTCATCCATTACTTTGTGGTGGGGCCCTTCCTCGGACACCGCGCATAGCGGTTGCTTTAGTGCACCGAGCTGCCCTTTTTTTTCATTTGTTACTTTAATATTTTCTCCTCCTACTACTTCTATATATACAAGTTGTGAGAAATAATGGAGAAAATATTATTGAATTGTTGTCTCTAAATTATTACATTGAGACCCTATTTATAGACACTATATTCCAATTCTATTCCTAATAGGACACTACATTACAATCCCTTTCCAAGTAGAATTCAATATGTTATTCCTATTCATATTCTAACACTCCCCCTCAAGTTGGTGCATACAAGTCATATGTACCAAACTTGTCACAAATATAATTAATACGAGGACTGGTGAGGGACTTGGCGAAGATATCTGCAAGTTGATCACTTGACTTCACAAATTTTGTAACAATATCTCCCATGAGTATCTTTTCTCTGAAAAGTGACAATCAATCTCTATGTGCTTGGTCCTCTCATGGAACACTGGATTAGATGCAATATGAAGGATTGTCTGATTATCACATACAAGTTTCATTTTACCAGTTTCTCCAAATTTTAATTCTCTCAGCAATTGCTTGATCCAAACTAGCTCGCAAGTTGCTGCAGCCATTGCTTGATACTCTGCTTCAGCACTAGATCGAACAATCACACTTTGTTTCTTACTCTTCCAGGATACCAAATTACCTCCTACTAAAACACAATATCCAGATGTAGAACGTCTATCAGAGGGTGATCCTGCCCAATCTGGGCAATCAGCATCTGTATATCCAATGATATGCTCATGGCCTCGATCCTTGAAGAGTAGTCCTTTACCTGGAGATGACTTTATATATCGCAAAATTGAGCAACTGCATCCCAAAGACTATCATAGGGGGAAGTCATAAACTGACTTACAACACTCACAGGAAAAAAGATGTCAGGTCTAGTCACTGTGATATAATTCAATTTTCCAACCAACCGCCTATACCTTCCAGGATCACTGAGTGGCTCCCCCTGTCCTGACAGAAGTTTAGCATTTGGATCCATATGAGTGTCAATGGATCAACATCCCATCATTCCTGTTTCCTCAAGAGTCTAAAGCATACTTGCGTTGAGAAATAACAATACCTGAGCTGGACTGAGCAACCTCAATCCCTAGAAAGTATTTCAATCTGCCCAGGTCTTTAGTCTGAAAATGCTGAAAAAGATGTTGCTTCAAGTTAGTGATACCATCTTGATCATTGGCGGTGATAACAATATCATCAACATAAACCACCAAATAAATACACAGATTTGGTTCAGAATGGCGATAAAACATTGAATGATCAGCTCCACCACGAATCATGCCAAACTCATGAATAATTGTGCTAAACTTTCCGAACCAGGCTCGAGGGGATTGTTTTAAACCATAGAGTGACTTGCGCAATCGACATACAAGGCTATTAGACTCCCCCTGAGCAACAAAACCAGGTGGTTGCTCCATATAAACTTTTTCCTCAAGATCACCATGCAGAAAACATTCTTAATGTCCAACTGATAAGAGGCCAATGACAAACGGCAGCCATAGAGAGAAAAGACGGACTGATGGTATTTTAGCCACGGGAGAGGAAGTGTCACTATAATCAAACCCAAATATCTGTGTATATCCTTTGGCAACAAGGCGAGCCTTTGGCCAATCAAACTAACCATCTGGACCAACTTTGACTGTACAAACCCAACGACAACCAACAGTAGATTTACCTATAGGAAGGGAAACAAGCTCCCAAGTACCACTCGTATGTAAAGCAGACATCTCATCAATCATAGCTTGTTTCCATTCTGAATGGGAAAGTGCTTCACCTGTAGTCTTAGGAATGGAAATAGAGGACAGTTATGAACAAAACATGTGCTCCCAAAAATACGAGGGGGATAGAGTAGAGATGTGACTGAGGAAATAGTATGGAATGGGGAACCTTACTCTGGATCGAAGATGATGGCATTCTGTTAATGAGATAGCAAGATGATCAGAAGATGTATAGTAAGGTTGAGATTCAAAGAATGTGACATTAGCGGACATAAGGTAGCGACCCAAATCAGGTGAATTGCATCGATACCCTTTTTTTAACTCGAGAGTAACCAAGGAAGACACATTTGAGTGAACGAGGGGCTAATTTATCTTTTCCTGGGGCTAAAGGGTCCTTAGTCTCCTTATATGGTCTTGGGCAATCCTCTCCTCATGAGCTAACTTTTAAGGTTGAGTTAGGCCCAAGGTCCATTTCATCAAGGTATCAGAGAAGGTTAGAAATATCAGAAAAGATAACTCAGTCACCGTGCGTCAATTCCGGTGACTAATTTGGGTCAATTTTTATTTTGTGGGTTGTGTGAAAAATACAACACTACCAAAAGGATCGGAAAGATCAGGCGACAAAAACCCGACGAAAACCGCCGAAAAATTACCCTCCACGCGCCGCCACGCGCCAGCCGAAATCCAGAAATTCCGACGAGATCTGCATCATGCACCGGCGTGTTAGCACATCTGGGGTCGATTTTTGAGTTGTTTCTTTTTCTATTGGGGTCGCCGGTCTATTCTGACTCCAACCACTTGCTCCTTTCTAGATTCCGACAATTATTTTGAGATTCCGACCGCCGAAACCCTAATTCTGGCGACATCAATTTTTCTTTTCGGGGATTTTTTTTTTTTAGAAACTCAGATCTGGTTCTTGGAATTTTCAAGTCAAATTCCCAAGATATCTTTTGGGCATGATATTTTCTTTTGGCTCCAAAAATATTGAAATTGGAAGTTCAAGTCCTATGATTAAATCTGAGCCCTTAATGAGAAGATCAGAAAATCAAACGTCACAGTCCATGAAGAATTGACGATGGGAAGGTTGATTTGGAAGATCTCGTCCTAGGTGTAGTTATTGTAAAAGGCTTGGACATACTTATACATACCTAAGTGTAGTTATTATAATAGGCTTGGACATACTCATGGAATATGCTGTTCTTTGCATGGTCGACCAACTAAAAATGCTCATATTGCTCAGTCTAACCCACAGGTGATCAACGGGTGTATTTATCTGACAAGGAATATAATGAGTATCTTCAGTATCAAGCAAGTAACCATATATTTCTATCAATAGCCTCAACTGCACAATCTCCTACCTTTGGATCATGGATTGTGGACTTAGGTGCTTCTGATCATATTTTGGTGATAAATCACTTTTGTCTGATATTGTTTATTCACAATCTCTTCCAGCTATTATTTTAGCTAATGGAATTCGAACAGAGCCAAAAGGAGTTGGACAAGACAAACCCCTATCTTCTGTCACTCTAGACTGAGTTCTTTATGTCCCTGTTGTCCTTTTAATCTTGCATCTGTTAGTCATTTGACACGTGCCCTTGATTGTAGTATAACTTTTTTTGCTGATTCTTTTCTAATGCAGGACCGCAAAACGGGACAGAAAATTGGCATAGGACATGAATCACAAGGCCTTTACCATCTTACCGCTTCAAATTCCTTCACAGCATGCTCCACTACATATCCTCCCAACCTTATTCACAAACGTTTGGGACATCCTAGTCTATCCAAGCTATAAAAGATGATACCTAGTTTGTCTAGTCTATCCATATTAGATTGTGAGTCATGTCAACTTGGGAAACACATCTGTGCTACATTTTCATGTAGTATTGAGAGTCGCTCAGAGTCTATTTTCTCAATAGTTCATTCCGATATTTGGGGTCCTAGTAGAGTCAGTGCATCATTAGGATTTTGTTACTTTGTTACTTTCATCGATGATTTTTCAAGATGTACTTGGGTTTACTTAATGAAAAATCGTTCCGAGTTATTCTCTAGATTCAAAAGTTTTTGTGCTAAAATACAAAATCAATTTGGTGTTTTTATTCGTATTTTTCGTAGTGATAATGCCTTAGAACACTTATCCTCCCAGTTTCAGGAGTTTATGACTCCTCAAGGAATCATTCACCAAATATCATGTCCATACACCCCTCAGCAGAACGGTATAGCAGAAAGAAAAAATAGGCATCTCACTAAGACTGTTCGCACTCTTCTCATTGAATCCTATGTTACACTGCGTTTTTGGGGCGATGCGGTCCTCACATCTTGCTATCTCATTAACAGAATGCCATCATCTTCAATCCAGAATAAGGTTCTCATTCCATACTATTTCCTCAGTCACATCACGCCCAGGGCTGCACATCTGGAGCGTGGACAACTAAGACGGGGGGCCCAACATCGGAAACAATGAACTGGGTGGGCCTGACTCTGATACCATGTGAGAAATAATGGAGAAAATATTATTGAATTGTTGTCTCCAAATTATTACATTGAGACCCTATTTATAGACACTACATTCCAATCATATTCCTAATAGGACACTACATTACAATCCCTTTCCAAGTAGAATTCAATATGTTATTCCTATTCATATTCTAACACAAGTACAATTTACGTCTTAACTCTACTATCAATTAAGAAGGAAAGAGTGTAGTGTTGTGAAAAACGAGCACTTTGGCTCTTAAGGAGGCAGAACGAGGCGAAGCGCAGGTAAGTCACTGAAGAAGTGAGTGCTTCAGAAGAAGAGGAATAAAGCAATCGCTTTGTAATAATATTTTTTTTACTGGTAACTTTGTATTCCTCAATATTAAGGGTTATGCTGACCACATCCAAAAAGACTAATTACACAAAAGAAAGACAGAAATACTTATAGAGCTCCTATGAAATCCACTAGCTGGATTTCCTCTTCTATATTATGTTCTTTACACCAAAAAACTAAAGTGGTAATTACTTTCCACTTAATCTTTTTTATTGTACATTCTTTTCCTTCAAAAATTCTGATTTCTATTTTAATTACTTAATTGCTTCGTAATATCTTTAAGTGGGCAACAGCCTTTTAAAAAGAAAAAGAAAAGGAAGCCTTTTGGATCAAAAAATATGAGAAATTCAGTGGTCAGATTCACCAGTGCTGCTGCTCTCACTGGTTTCACTGTTCTCTGCTTCTTCTTTGACATCTCTTGCTGTGGCTTCTTTTCTTTCTTCTTTTTCTCTTTCTCGCTGCTTCTCAGGTTTCATTTATTCATTTACTCTGTTTGTCTTTATTTTTTCCTTGTTTCTCTTTCTCAGTACTTCTCAAATTTATTCTCTGTTTGTCTATTTTTCCATTTTGTTTAATCTTGCTTTGCTTTCTTCAATGATTCAATGGGACTACTTTAATCTCTTTCCCTTTTCTCAGAGAATATAACGGACAAATTCTTTTCTTTTTTCAGTTTGTTAATCTTCATTTCCTGTTTTCACAAAATTCTATGGACAAACATGCCATTTTTGTTTGAGTTTGGCTTATTTATAGTTCTATTTATTGTGCAAGGTTCATTTTGCTTTTCTTCTAAAATTGTGTTCACGTCGTTTCTCTCTTAGCCATAGGGCCCTTGTTGCTTCTTTGCACTTCCCGCTTTAAAAGCTCTAATACAACGAGTATACTATGAATGTAAGTCCACCTTAACTATCTTCGGCCTCAAGTAGTGAAGAATTCAACAAGGAGCAAAGACACTGTTGATTATAACCAATTTACAACCGCCAAATGTTGGACCAAAATCATGCAAGCATTAAGAAGCCCATTGTAGAAACGCTAGAGATTGCCTTATAACAAGGAGAGCAAACTGCTGTATCGTTGCTAAAAGTAGTAAAGCAGAAGAAAACATAATAAAACTTTGTTATGTTGCCAAGAAAAATAAGCGAGTGAGCGAGATAGGAACAGGAGTTGTAAGCAAAGTATGCAGACCAAGAAGCTCTCCACATTACATAAGAATCTAAAAGTGAATTTTAAGTATAATAAAGATCATACCCATGGCATCAACTTCGAGGGTTCTGCACTCCATCCTTGGTAGGTTCCTTCATACAGCTGTAATTTCTCGTGCAAAAACTGGATATATTCTGTAACCTGTATTTAGTATTAATTCTACAGGCTTAACTTTATGACAATGTATAAAACATGATTAAAAAAACAGCAAGAATGGCAAGGAATTGAAACGTCACAACTTGCACCTCTAACAAGAATGAAGCTCGGTCTCTCTTCTGATCATTTTCAGGTATCAGATTTCTTAGAGTCTGAAATCTGCAAATTATTAAGTATTAGTCAGCTTGGGGAAAGATTTTCCTGAAGAAGCACCTGAATAGGCAACTAAAATTCACCATGTATTGAAAAAGACTAAAAAACTAGTCTTATTACATGATGTAGTAAGCAAATGCTCTAAAGAACAATGTTGATCCTGTTCTGCCAAATAATTGAAAAGCTATGCGCATGTAGAAACACCTAAGGCTTTCCATGCATGCTGGTTGACAATAATCAGTTCCTCTTCACTTGGGAAATACCAGTTGAACCAATAACTAGCCAGAAGAACATAAGCAAAATAACAACAACAACAACAAACCTAGTGTATTCCCACACAGTGAGGTCTGGGGAGGGTAAAATGTAAGCAAAATATCACTTCTTAATTAGATTCATATATAGAAGTATTGTTAATCATTACTGTGAGACTTGTCCCGGAATGCCATTTTTTAAGCTGACAAACAAAAAGACTAGTTCAACAACTCAAGGATATCTTAACATGTGGAAAGAGTTAATGAACAAATAAACGAGACTCGAACAAAGGAGCACTATCATAGTGTTTCAAATTCCACATGACAACCATAAATGTTACATGGATAGGAGTGTGGGTGTCTAATAGAGGTAGAAAAATAATTGTCACTCCAATCCATAATCTTCCCGATCCTTCTTTTTGTGACATGTTGGTCTAGAGATGAACTTCAAAATTGTCAAGTTACACAAATTTTGAGGGAACTGATTGTGATCTCCTCACATGGTCTTGGGCAAAATTCTTCTCCTGAACTAACTTTTGAGGTTGAGTTAGATGTGTTTCTTTTCTAAGATCCAGTTGTCCAAGTCTTGGGCATGTGGGAGGGTGTCAAATCCCATTTTTGTTAAGGGCTTTAGTTCTGGTCTCCTTATATGGTTTGGCAATCCTCCTACATGAGCTATGTTTGTGAGAGTTGAATTAGACCCAAGGTCCACTTCTCCCAAGAAAAAGTGGTAACTTTATTGGTCTATTTTTGTCCTGAGCCAGGGGTTCATCGAAACAACCTCTGTATCACATCTGTGTAGTAGAGTTAAGGTCTAAGTATACTCTACCCTCCTTATATATTGTTGTTGTGTACGAAGTCCTAAAATCTAGGATCTTATGACCAATTAAAATTTTACCTTATGCACATCTTTTTCTTATTTGCAATTAAATAAATAGTGCAATTAAAATCCTTAATGTTTGCTAATTATATAAATTTTTCAACCTTTTCAGCGGCAAATATCTCTCTTTGGTGAATCTAATTGTAAAATTCTCTGTTTTAGCATGGTAGAATACTTAAGGTTCCAACTTTTGCATCCGTGAAATCTTATTGATTTTAAATCATTTTTTGTTTTTGCTTTTGCAGCATCTGGATTTAGATAGTATGTACGATGGACATGTACGATGGAGGGAAGACCCAGGTGAGAACGGCGGGAGGAGACTCAGAGCAGTTTTCGGTCGAGACCAGGTTGCATCAGGGATCGACTCTTAGTCCGTTCCTTTTTGCATTGGTGATGGACGTGTTGACGCGGAGCATTCAAGGCGAGGTGCCTTGGTGTATGTTATTTGCGGATGATGTGGTGCTGATTGATGAGATGCGAGGGGGTGTGAATAACAAATTGGAGGTTTGGAGGCAAACCCTTGAGTCTAAGGGGTTTAGGTTGAGTAGGTCCAAAACTGAGCATTTGGAATGTAAGTTTAGTGACTTGAGACAGGAGGACGAAGGGGTGGTGAGGTTGGACTCACAGGATGTCTGTAAGATGGACGGTTTTAAGTATCTTGGGTCTACAATTCACGGGAATGGTGAGATTGATGAGGATGTCTCTAAACGTATTGGAGCAGGTTGGATGAAGTGGAGGCTAGCCTCGGGAATGTTGTGTGATAAGAAGGTGCCCCTTAAGCTTAAAGACAAATTCTATAGAGTGGTAATCTGTCCGGCCATGTTGTATGGTGCGGAGTGTTGGCCAGTCAAGCACTCGCATATCCAAAAATTGAAGATGGCGGAAATGAGAATGTTGCGTTGGATGTGTGGGCTTACTAAAGGTAACAGAGTAAGAAATGAGACTATTCGGGAGAAGGTGGGAGTGGCTACAGTGGAAGACAAGTTGCGGGAAGGAAGACTGCGATGGTTTGGGCATGTGATGAGGAGGAGTGCGGATGCCCCAGTTCGAAGGTATGAGAGGCTTTTTTTGGATGGCTTCAGGAGGGGTAGAGGTAGGCCGAAGAAATACTGGAGGGAGGTGATTAGACATGACATGGAGCAGCTCCAGCTAACTGAGGACATGACCCTAGATAGGAAGGTGTGGAGGTCGCGGATAAGGGTAGAAGGTTAATGCGGGTGTGTGGGTTATAGCTTGCAGTCTGGAGAGTCCTGTGTAGCCGGGTTAGTAAGCCTAGGTCCGTGTTCATAAGGTCCTTGTTATGGGAGTGTAGGTTATTACTAGGTAGGTGCACTAGGTCTTATGTCTTAGTACCTATTTTCTTATGTCGTGTCACCCTTATGTCTCATATTTCATATTTCTCTGATGTCTACTTTATTATTTCTTATTCCTGATTTTCTATTATGTTTTCCATCCCTTTGTTTACTGTTCTCTACTTTGAGCCGAGGGTTTACCGGAAACAGCCTCTCTACTTCCTCGGAAGTAGCGGTATGGACTGTGTACATCTTACCCTCCCCAGACCCCACTCTTGTGGGAATACACTAGGTATGTTGTTGTTGTTGTATTAGATGTGCTTGTCGGCAAAAAATCTACTATAGTAACTAGGGCATTGCTTGGATGCCGACCTGCAATGTAATTTAACTTTCCTTCCATATTTTTAGCGCAAATCCTTTTTAAGTGTAGAACAATGATGAAATGTCGCTTTTTCACCCTTCACAATATATTTTACATTAGAAAAAATTGTAAATTGATAATTTTCTTAATATTTATTTAGGAATAGAAATTTAATTATTCACCTAATATTTAGGGCTTCAAAATCAACTAAAATTTGTCAAAATAGTAATTCAATTTACTTTACTAATATTTTGAACTCTATTAAGGATTTCAATAGTATTACATCTGCGAAAATAAGCTTACCTGTGATTGAGGTAACTTTTCTAATCATTAGCTCTTCATGAATATATAAAACCCGAATAAAAAGGAATTTGACCCCCATAACTCCAAAGTAACCATTTAAAATATTTTTAAAAATATTTATGACACCGTAAACAGCTAAGATTTGGTAGAGAGACTGTTCTCGCGACCGCGTTGGACTATCTTCTTGAGCTGAGGGTCTATTGAAAACAGTCTCGCTACCTCTAAGGTAGATGTAAAGTTTGTGCGCGCACTACCCTTCCCAAACTACACTGGAATGATGGTGTTGTAATCCATGTATAACTAATACCTATATACTTATCACATTGCATCCCTATAAAATAAAAGGTAGATTCTAAACTGCTTTGGAATGTTTTTCCTTGAGGAGGGGGTCTATCTTTTGCAATATAGTAGGTAGGTTTTTGCATAATTTATTTATGTGAAAATGGAAAACAAACAAACCAAATGGTGTTAACTTACATCGAATTCCCCATTGTTTGATGAAATGTCGATTTTTATACCTGTAGTGCTATTTTGCTGTCATATTTTTTCCTTAGAACCATACTTTTGAGCCAAGATAGAGATAAAGGTCCACCTACATCCTATCCTCACAAGCCCCACTTGTGGAAGTGCAGTGGGTATGTTATTGTTGTTGTTAATTTTATACATGTAGTACAACTTCTAATGAGCCCCAAGGCCCTAAGGACTCATTTGGTTGAGGAACAAGTTATCCCGAGATTAATTATCTAGTGATTGTTATTCCACCCTCAATGTGGGATAAAATTAACACTACAATCCCAGGATAACTCGTCCCGAAATAAGTTATCCTGCAATTCATTCCAACCGACCATGAGATAAACTCATCCTAAAATTAATCTCGGAATTAGTTATCCCTCATCCCTCCCACCCTCAATGTGGAATAGAAATAACATTACAATCCCGGGATAACTAATCATGTATAAGTTATCCCAGCCAAGCATGGGATAAACTTATCCTAAAACTAATCTCAGGATACATTATCACTTACCCCTCGTACCAAATGAGCTGTTAGTGTTATAAAATGTCAATTAATTTAGAGATGTGGAAAAGGAAAAGGTGTTAATAGACTTGTAACCTCTCGTTAATCTTTATCCTCCTCCTCTGCTCCGTCTCAGAATGCTTAGAACGATGAGAATTTACCTTCCCAGCATTTCTCTTCCCTTCTAATTTCGCTATCAAACATCAATAGCTTTTATCAGAAAACAAAACAAAAAAAAAATTAACAAAAGAGTCAAATCCTAATGTACAACAGAATACCCTTTTGAGAAGATTCTTCATCGTCCTCTTCGTCCGCTTCATGGCGAATCTTCACAGTCCTCACCATTTCAATGAAATGAATGTGCGTGCAGAGCAAATGTTGCACAGCAAATTATTGGAAACCCTAGGCAATTGAAGTGGATGATTGTGGGTGCTAAATTGCCGTTAAAAGAAGGGCGTTTGGTCATGAAAATTTAAAAAAAGAAAATAGAATTTGAAGCTGAAATTAAATTTAAAGTTGGAAATAAAAATTTTAGAATTTGAAGTTGAAATTGAATTTAAAGTTGGAAATAGAGTTGTGTTTCGCTATGTTTTTTAAAAAAAATTTCCGACTTTTGAAAAAGAAATTTAAAATATAATATTATATCTTCAATTTTTAAAAATTATCAAAATTACTCAACTTAACTAATTTATCTACAAGATACAACCAAATAGACAATAATATTATTTTTATTGTTGGTGTTGCATAAAGAATCACAAGAATAGACAGATTAAGGTTTCATTGTATCATGAGGAGATTTTGAGAAAGAAGAAAAAATTTAAGTTGCCTTCAATTTGAGGTCTTTTATCGATAATAGGAAAAAATGGGTAATGTGATAATTAAATATTTAACTTCGATTATTGGATGAAATTAATAAGTTGTTTTTGTAAAATAAAAAAAATTGGGTATTTGTAATACTAAATAAAGTTGAAACTCAAGTTGGAAAAAAGTACCAACATGGGTTGTGATGCAGCGAATACGGTTGCTCCACCCTTAACCAGAGGTCGAGGGTTCGACCCTGGGCATGGAGAAAACTCTGTTGGGAGCTCTACCCCCGAATGGGGCCCTACCCGGCACGAATTCAAATTAGTCGAGCTCCAATGCAGGTATCGGATACCGGATGGGAAACAAAAAAAAAAAGTTAGAAAAAAGTGAAAATAACTAAAAGTAGTTTTCACTTTTTCAAAAATAATTTAAAATTCTCATGGCCAAACACCCTTATTAATTTTTCAAAAACAAGTAAAAAATTCTTATGGCCAAATGGCTCCTTAAAGACATACTAGACCTAGATGTGAGAATTTACATAGTATTTTTCAACCCTAGATTGGACATGATTTTTTTATGTGTTTTGAAATAAAATTGACAGCTTTAATTTATAATTGAGAATATATAGAAGTGGCATATGAGAAAATTCGTGGAAAAAACTCATTTAACTCTGTAACTTAAAACACAATTATGTAAATTTAGTCAAATTAGTTAATGGTGTTATCTCTTTTTTTTTTAAATTTAGCTATGATTAAAATACTTGAATCGAACATTAGTGTATGATTATCAATGAACTCATGTTGAGGTCAAGGCTCTCAAAAGCGAGAAGTTGTACTATTGCTTTAATATGTAAAATAAATCTATCATGTTATTTCACTCGATAGGTTCTTCTATTTCAGATGAAAGGTTATATAGATTTTCTTACATGTGAATTAAAATTGTCAAATATAAGATAAATTTTCAATACTTCGGTGATTATCTTTTTTTTTTTTAGCTATTTTGTTGAGGATTTTTCCATTAAATCATGTTTGTTGCTCTTAGTTACACCATATTACTTATTCTACCTAAAGAAACAATAATAACCCAAAATTTAGGTGTATAGTGTTAAAATAGATAAGATATATGGTCATATGGATGATGACACGTGGAAGGAAACAAGGGCGGCATTAATATATCAAAAGCCAACGGTATAATTCACTTCACAAGAATATAATCAGACAAGCTCGAGTGACGAAAGATAAAATCATCAAAAAGTACTAGCCATTATGAAACTGCTTTCAAGACGACATTAGGCGTTATTTTTTATACTTAAATTTCATATAATTATTTATTTATCATGAGTTAAGGTGGTATAACTCTTAGCTATCACATCTTGAGAATTTAACTCTATAATAGCATCATAATCATCACATTGTAGACAATCAAATTCTATTACAACATACTTAAATTTCTCTCTAGCAATATCATTATTTGTGTATCAGCTTTGTGCACTCCTTGAATTCAATTAATATATCTATATCCAGGATATCATTAAAATAAGGCTAATACAAGTTATATTTACTTAATATTATTCAATTCTGTCAATTTGTCTAAGTCTTTCTCTTTATACAATTTTAATTAGTCGCGTATATCGTCATCTTGACCGATTCAATTCATGTATCTTGTAAACTTCAAACATAAGTTCACCCGTACTTGTTTTGGGGTAAGGAGTTTGATACCCATTGTGGCGCTAAGGATAATTATGATGTTGTTTAATCCTACTAAACTAAGAGTAACACACTTTGTCTTTGTAAATCTAAATAGAAAATTGACATAATTAGTTGGCACTGGAAATGCTAATTAGGACAATGTCAAAGTCAACACCAATCCACTTTTGAACAATTTTGAGCAATGGAGATAATTCGACCAGGTCTGAGATTCGAATGGAAAATGAGCAAGGGACTTTCCTACAAGCGTCTTAGCATGATCACACACAACACAATGAAAGTATTGATGATCAGGAAATTATTAGGATCATTTGGTCTGTTTTGACAAAAAACTTGCTATACTAGAAAATTAATAGAAAACAATAATAGATTTACAAAAGAAGAAAAAAGTTGCATTTGGCCCAGACATAATAGGAAAGAAGTTATTCACAATACTATGGTTGAGGATCGCCATTGAAAATAATATCACCAGCTTTGGTAGCGAAGAGTCAACCAAGCTAATGAAACATCTATATACATTGTCTAGTCGGATGAACTAGAATGAAAAGAATTTCACACTCAAATGGATCAAATTCTAAGGGTACCACCTGTAACATTTCAGATTTCGAACTTTCGAATACTCAGTGCTTAATATGAAAAAATAAAATTTAAAACTTAAAGTTCCAAGCTTATATGTTCACGAGTCGTGAACCTAGTCAATAAGTCATGAACCAACTCGTGAAGTTGGCCTCTATTGTCTTCCAAGTTTCCAAGTTACCATGAGTCATAGTACAAGTCGTGGAGTGGTTCATGAGTTGTACTGTGGACTCATTAAATCGTGCCTGAACTTGTCAAAGTCCCCTCAAAACCACAAGTCATAGTACAGATCATGGAAAAGTATTCACGACTTGTAATAAAGAATTGTAAGAGACATTCATGAGTTTGGCAAAACTCTCAGTGAACATGACTAGAACCACGAGCCATGATGTGACTTGTGGAGCCCTTTCCCAGAAATTTTAGCAATATTTCAAAAATGAAAATTTCAACTTTCCCTTATCTTATTACCTAATCCCACAGTGTTTTGTATAAATATAAGATCCTAAAATCTATTCTTCTTTTATTCTCTCAAGAATAAGTGATGCAAGTTCGGAAAGGGCTAATTGCATGGAATGATTTCAACTTGACATTGAAAGTTTAGAGTGTTTCAAGAGAGTATGAAAATCAAAGAATTGATATAAGAAAATATTTACATTATATCCTAGGGTCCTTTTTGGTCATATATGATGCACTTGTAACTAAGGACATTTATGTTATTTTCTATCTTAGCTAACCCTAGCACTATAAATAGAATGGGATGAACATTATTTTAGTGAGACAATATTTTTAGATTGAATACTCTTTGTTGAGCTTATGTCTTTATCCCTTTGTCTCTATATTGGATCTAGCTTGAATATCCTTTGGTAATTTATTCATAAATGAGTTTAATTCTCTCTTTCCTTGAATTAATCATGTAATTGTTTGTCTAAATTAGAGAATCACAAATCCATATTTGTTTATCTCTGGTTTACTTCAATTATGGGATTATTCTTTCTTTCTTCTGTATTCCTTCCCCTCTCTAATTTCTTGATTATCTCTTGAATTTATATATCTTGTATCCCATTTTACATCAATTGATATCAGAGCAATGCTAAAAAATTATTCCTACGATTCTTAATCCTTGGCTTGCATATTTTGAAAATCTCAAAAGAAAAGTTCAAAACAAATTGGCAAAATTTTCAAGTGGGTATTGTTGGGTTTTGTGGGAAGTAGTCCAAAATACTTTAATATCAAATTTATGATCATTTGAAAGTGATTTGAAGTTGATTTTGTCCATTTCCCCCCCCCCCCCCCCCCCCCGCATAAAAAAATCTACACCATTTAAAGTGCAAAAATTTGAGTTTTGTAGTTATTTTGTGTGAATTTTTTTGCCTTATCTTTTTTATTGAAGTTGTTTCCATCATGAGTAAACTATATTTGATTTCATTTTTGGGATCTAAGGATGAATTTGAGGTCAATTTTGAGTTAAAAAATTAGGCATTTTTTCTTGTGCGAATTTTAGTAAAAAATTCAAGTTTGAGTTGATTTCTTACTTTGAAAACTATTGGGTGATGTTTAAAAATGTTATCATATTTATTGGGTAAACTTCATTTGAGTTAGGTCTTGATAAATTTGATGAATGTGGTGTTTTGAGCTTATTTTGAGTGATTTTTTTCTCCCAAACTCTAAAATTTTGGGTTGTTTGATTTATGGGTAAATATATTGTATGTCAATTTCTTTACATTGAGCGTTAGAACTACTAGTATTATCTATTTTTTTTGTATTCGTATTTCATTTCATGTCAATTTCTTTCATACTTTTCTCTTTTTAGTTTCATTGTGTGTTTAATTCATTTCTTGTCAATTAGTGTGTTTTATTTTTCTTTGTTATTGACATAAACTCTACTCCGAACTGATACTTAAAAGCTTACTTTGAGATTATTTGAGATTTTAGAACCGTGAAGAACTACAGAATATCATTGAGTGGTAAAAGGCTTGAGTGGTGAGATCATTTGAGTGTGGTCCTAAAAGCCTACGACCTTTGAGTGTATACACGAGCGTAAAGAAAATTGAGTGCCATATTTGAGTTATACACGTGAGGGAGCGACTTGTGAGGTCCATTACTTTACTAGTCATTTTTCTTGTCCTAACTATGTCCTATATAGGTTCAAAGAGTTATAATAAAGGTTTGGATGTCAATGGCGAAAAGAGAATTTCATCTTATAATTCTACTTATTTCATCTTATAATTCTACTTCTAGTAAGAGTTATTGTGAAGTTTTTCATTATTATAGTGGTTCTTCTAGAAGAAAAAGAGAGTATAATCTTGATGAAGGTTTGACTAAATTTGAAGTCATTGTGGAGGGATATGAGAGTGGTTGCACATTTGATTGCACCATAGGTGTAAATAAATTGTGTTATACCAACTTCATTGATCCTTCTTTGATTGAGTGGTTGGATATACCTTGTCATAAGAAAAGTTCACCATATAAATTTAATGGAAGGTTAGTTGACAAAGAGGTGAAGATCATTGTTTACCATGGAAGTTATCAAGAGGGTATTTAGAGTGATATCTACCCTTTGTCTACTCGTTTGGTATGTTTAGGAGCTCCTTGGTTCAATCGTAATAAATTTTGGTTAGATAGAGAGTTGGAAAAATTTGTTGTTCTATATTCGATGGAACAAAAATATGTCTTAACTCCTATGGCCATTAAGGAATCGTCAATAACAAATGAGAAAGTCAAGAAAGTGAAAGAGAAGAAAACTAACTTGAAATTTGATATACAAAGTCATTCCAATAATTCAAGTAGATTCTTTAGAGCTTTTAGTGATGCTAAGTTGAAAATTGATATGAAGAGTCATCCCAATGACTCAGGAATCCTTAGAGTCTATTACACTTCTAATAAAATGAGTGAGAGCGAAAAGAAAAAGAAGAGTGAGAGAGTGAATAGTGACAATTCAAAAAAGGAAAAAAGGATATTTGGAATGAAGTGAGTGAGTGGCTACAAGCAAAAAAGAAAAGAGAGTTAAAAAATGAGAGTGAATTATCACAAAAATGAAAGAAGAAGAGTGAAGCAAGTAAGAGAAAAGAAAATGAGAAAATAGAAAAACAAGAGAGTGTGAGTGAGAAGTTTTCTTATTCTAACTCTAGCCCTTTGAATTCTTGTTCTTTTAATGTTTCCATTTCTTTTGTAGGTCTTCTTGAATAAGAACACAAAAAAGGATAACTCAACATGGAAAAAAATTCAAGAATTGAAAGAAGCAAGTCAAGTTGGGACTATTTCAAGTGAGCTTAATTTTAAAAAATCAAGGTAAAGAAGATTCTTTAAGTGTTCTTCAAGTTAAAATGGTTCATCCTACCTCTTTAGTTACTTCAAATGAACTTGATAATGACTTAAGTGTTAATGTTAGACCATCTTTTGGTGAGATTGATGCTTCTTTACTTTGTGTCAATAGACAAATCGATGATGGCCATACACTAGTTGAATATGATTATGAAGCTAAAATTGTTATTGATTGTGAGCTTAAAATGTTACAAGCTCGTGTTATGTTAAATATGAAAAAACATGGTATTTCTTTGAATTCTTGTGACGAAGATGAAAATATTTCTTCTTTAGCTACTAGGAACACTAAAAATATGATTGATGGTGAATGTCTCTTTACAAGTGAGTTTAATCGTAGCAATTCTTTATCTTGTAAAGATATGAATATGCTTTGTGGTAGTACACTTGAAATGGAGCATGCAATTTGTGATAATATCCTTTTTGAGCCTAAAAAATATCAAATTTTTAAAATAATTGATAATCCTTTATTTGGTGAAAATATGCAAGAAAATTTTAAAAATGATTTTTGTGTTGATAATATGAGTCATTCTTTGAGTTGTCCTAATCTTGATTGTGTGATTCACAATGATCATAATTTGAAAATTGATTTTGAAAGTGTGAATGCTATTAATAAAATTCAATCGAATGATTCATTCCTTGTTGTCTCATATGCACTTGATGAAAATGACGATTCAAAATTTAAAAAGTGCATAACTTGTGTAAATGATTCTTGTAGCTTGCTTGAGGTTGCTAATTGTTTGGATGTTAGCAAATTAACTCTCAAATTATTTGTCGAAAGTACTTCTTGTGTTGAAAAGTCCTCTAAAATTTAAGAAAATCTTTTAAAGAATGGGAGAGACATAAGTGATTGGAGTAGTAAACTGATAGATGCTAGTTTTTATGTTAATTTATTTGTTTACTCTAATCTTGCCTTGGAGGATATAATTTGGATTGAATTTTTAAATGCTTCTAGAAGGAAATGTAATATGATCTATTTGAAGCATTGCCAAATATCTGTGGACATAAATGTGACAATTCTTCTTTTGATGAGTTTACTAACCTTGTTGATCTATTTGTGAAACACGATCAATAGAGGATCTACAACAAGGTAAGATACTTGGGAGCATCTTCTTGGGATATAAAAAGATTTGAGGTATTTTTTCCTTCTAAAACCAAGAATAATTTGTTTGAATGATTAGTGCTTATTTTTGGACTTTCTAAAGCTAAGAAGGTAAATTTCTATGCCTTTGACCTTTATAGTAGCTACTTTATTGTGATTAATGAGAATTCTTTAGTGTTGCTATTTGATTTATGTTATGAGTTACTAAGTGAGAAATATATGAAAACTTTGGGATTGATATTTGTATTTGATCCCGAAATGCATACTTGTATTTAAGATTTATGAATGATATTGCTAGTTCTCTTAATCAAGTGGTCAGAGAAGTACAATTCAGTTGGTGAATTGAGAAACTATTTGGTCCAAGTTGTTGAAGAAACTAGTTTTGGGTTGAAAGTTCTAGAGTGTAGAATTATTAGTTTCTTTAACCTTATTTATGATTGTGGTACACTTTTGAGTCAAGTTATTGATAAGCTTGAAAAGTTGATTTTTATGAAATTTCATAATTGATGGCTCTATCACAAAAGTGTGTGTTTTTGGAAGTGGTATGTAACTTATTTGAAAGATAATTCTTTGGCTTGGGTACTAACTCCTCTCCATGATTTGCAAGGTTTGAATTCGAGGCCAAATTATTTTCAACAAGGGAAGAATGATGCAAGTTCGGGAAGGGCTAATTGCATGGAAGGATTTCAACTTGACATCAAAGTTTGGAGTGTTTCAAGAGAGTGTGAAAACCAAAGAATTAATACAAAAAATATTTACATTATATTCTAGGGTCTTTTTAAGTCATATATGATGCACTTGTAACTAAGGGCATTTATGTTATTTTCTATCTTAGCTAACCCTAGCACTATAAATAGAATAGGATAAGCATTATTTTAGTTAGACAACATTTTTAAATTGAACACTTTGGTGATTTATGAGTTTATCCCTTTGTCTTTATATTGGATCTCTCTTGAATATCTTTTGGTAAGGTTATTCATGTATGAGTTCAATTCTCTCCTCTCTTGAATTAATCATGTAATTATTTATTCAAATTAGAGAATCACAAATCCACATTTGTTCATCTCTAGTTTACTTCAATTGTGGGACTATTCTCTCGTTTTTCTTTACCCCCCTCCTAATTTCTTATTATCTCTTAAATCAATATATCTTATATTCCGTTCTACATCAATAAGTAAAGAACAAGTCTAAGGAAATTCAAGCAATCTATGATTGCTATTCTAGCAAGTTAATCAAGTCTTCACTTGTTAAGTGGTTGTCTTCATCAGGTATAAGATTCAGTGATGGTTTTCTTTCATTCTCACATCCAAGTACTATCTAGATATTACAAAATTATATTCTAAGCTAGGGTTTATGCCTAAATCATTAAATGAGATTTTCTTACATGCTTTACTTGATTCCGTGAACATGGTTTTCAATGATCTCATGATTTCTGCACCAAACTTTTATTTATGCATTGAAACTTATGCATTAAGGATTTCTTCATGAAATATGATCTCTATATTGAAAAGATATGTTTTTAGATACAAAGCTTTTATACATATGATTTATAACATGAAATTGAGCATAGGCTCACAACAATACAATTTTGCATACACTTTGAGCATAGACTCAAATTATGGTTCAGCTATATTACATAATACTAGTATGTTTTGGGAGAATTATTTAACACTGAGAGGATAATTGTTCACATAACCTAAGTCATGGTCCCTAGTAGTTTTGTCAAACTCCCGAATCACTTATATGACTCTTTGGTATAAGTCGTGAACACCTTTCATGATCCCTACTATACTAGTTTTGCGGGGACTTTGTCAAGTATTAGGTATGGTTCCACGAGTGCACAGTATGATTCATGAACCACTCCACGATTCGTAATATGACTCTTGGTAACCTAGGAACTTCGATCATAATAGAGGTTAGTGTCACGAGTTAGTCTATGAACTGTGGTTGGGTTTATGAATCATGATTCTCTCGTACAATACTAGGACATTAAGTTCAGATTTTCATTTTCCATAGTAAGCCCTGAGTATTCATAGGTTCAAAATCAAAAGTGTTATAATATCTCTCTCTTAGGATCATTTGTCCTCACATAAAGACTAGGTCTAGGATCAAAAGATAAAGGAACCATTATAAACTGAATTTAACTAAATCATATTGAGTTTTCAAATTCAATTCATATATGAATATGAACATAGACATGATATAGGATTTCTAAGAGTCACTATGAACAATTGTACCACCTTAAATACTTCTATTGGACGGAGTGAGAAGACATGTATATCTAGCTTTCATATTTTATTTGGCTTCCTATATAACTTCTTAAACTGCTCGATTTCTCCATAAGACTTTAACGATGCAACCTTTTTGGTTCTCAACTTATGAACCTATAAATCTAAAATAAAAATTAGAATCTTTTAATCAGGCAAATTCTCACTAACCCCAACATTCTCTCTAGGCACAATATGTGAAGGATCACCAATACACTTCTTCAATATGGAGATGTAAAACACTAGATGCATAGATGCTAACCTATAGGTAACTCTAACTCATAAGCCACATTTCCCATCATATTAGCAATTTGATAGGGACTATAACACCCCAAAAGTTCTTAAGGCTTTATTTCAGACTTAGCATAGATATAAGAAAGAAACTAGTAGAAAAACCCATAGGATGATCCTGACCACGAGTCGTGGTCAAGCCTGTTAGTCATCCCAACACTCATCTTGAGTGTGGTTTCCTAAAGAAATAAGTAATGAAAAATTCATTCATGTGACAAGGACTACAGACAATAAGTCATTGTCAGTCACAATGAGTCATCATGTGGCTCATTCTGAGCAGCGCAGACTAAACTCCTGAAAATTGACTTTTCTACCCAGTTACAATGACTCAGTGATGATGAGTCATTTTCAAGCATAATTAGTCATTGTGTCAACTATCCTAAAAGTCAAACCTAAAAGTTCTAAAAGTTGAAATCTTTCCCAGAAATCTTTCCCAATGATAGTGACTCCTCATGATGAGTCGTTGTGTGACACCACAACTCATTATGTTTCCTAGAAATAGCCTCTGCATAATGAATTAAATGACGGGTCATTGTAAGTGATAACGAGTCATCCTAAGACCCATTCATCCCATTCTACAGTTTTTAAAAATGATTTTCCAGGGGTATTTTCATACTTTATTTCCTTGACTAATACTACGTCATTTTAAGTGCTTCTTGTGAGGTATTATAAGGGACAATTCAACCCTTTACCCTCATTCTTTCCAAAACACTTAGTAAATTTTGAGAAGAGTCCTTTATCTCTTGAAAACAAATAATATCTAGGGTCCTCTCTCAAGTAAAAATCCTTCAAGCCCTTAGCAGGAACTCACTTTCCAGGTATGTGAGATTTCATTAATGGGTATCCTTTCACACATTGAGTCAGAAATTACTCAGTATATTTTCAGTTTCCTCATAAATTAAAGTTAGGGTTTTTCATTCTATTTATAATTTACCTAGTATTTTAGGTCTCTCATGATTTTGTAGCATAATTATGTATTTTTCATGATCTTGGTATTTTGCACAATCTAATATTTTGTAAATAGATACGTAGCTTGATTTATAGTATTTCCACATGCATTGAATTTTAGTCATAAAGCTTGACGTGTTATGAACACATGATCCTAATAGTAAATAATTTTAGTATGAATAACATAATTAGTTTCAATTTATAGACTTATAGCATATTCGTAGCTATACACACTGTCAGGATTCTTTTTGATAAAGTATATTCTTGCCTAGTTTTCAATATATCACTTTTGTAAGCTATTATTATAAACAGTATGTATGTAGTACTTAGAACTGAGTTGGACTATGGTTCGATGCACCCAAGCCCCAAAACTACATGCCACCATAGGTTATTTAGCCTTCTTAGTTGGGCATCATTTTAGTGATCACACCATCCATGCTTTTATACCCTGGCAAGGTATATTAGGCCTTTTTTATAAGGGTGTATATATCATTATCCATATTTAGCTTACATGGTTTTTGTGGATTAACAGGCTCTTTCATAGATTCAGATTTAACCCGTGTATGTGACTCTCAAATCAAGTTATTTATTTTAAATTATGATGTAATGGCACTTTAGCTTATTCCCTTTGTTTTGTGAATTTTTTGCATTTAGAGATTTTCTATATTTGCCCCAAATGATTTATGACTTGCTAGGATTTACAGTTCGATTATTAGACAATTCATTTGGTTTTTAGAGCCATTTCCTTGTTTAGGAGCTTCTGAAGTTAAGAAATGGGTCCCAAGCCAAATCCTTAGTTAAATGGACTTGGATATAATTTCTGATAGTCCTTGGTTTGAGTTTCAAGGCTTCCAGACTTATTTTAGGCTATAGGGTGGAATTTTGCAAAATTGGCTCCTTGGGGTGTGGGCCTTAATTTTTATCAAAATAATCTTAGATAGAGATTTTTTATGGTGTTGTTGAGTCCAGAATGTCAAATTTGGCAGGGTAGAATAGTTTGTTTTCATTCATGGGATTTTTAACAAATCTCAAGGGCACGGTCAGGATATTTGCAACTTTAAAAGTTGTTGGTGCCTTAGTACCCGGTGCAGGCTAATAATGGCCTTCACGTTCATGAGGGCCAAGATTTTGGACCTCCACATTCCTGGGATGGCCTTTACATTCATGAAGAAGAGGTTGGCTAAGCTAATCCAGCCTCCTTCTTCATAATTATTGCAGACTGACCACGTCCACGAAGGTCTATTTGGGCCGACACGCATGTTCACGACAAGGGTCCCGTATTTGGGAAGAAGGGGCCCTAGTATTATATAAGCTTCCACCTTTGTTTTTCTATCCCATTTTTCAAGTCCACAATAATTGTTGGCACTTTAAGCTCTAAAATTGTAAGGAATTGTATTATCAAGCTGGGAATTGGGCCCTATATCATCGATTTCCCATAAGCTTTCACTCAATTTGTCTTAGTTCTCTATTTGATTATTTATTTTAGGATTATTCTTGGGGATAGTTGGGGCTATTTTAAACTCAAAATTAGCTACATTTTCATGACATTTGATCCATGAGCTATGTGGGATGCTGTTATGGTTTAAATTTTGTGATCTGGTAAGTGGCCTCCACATAGGATTTTTAGTCCAATTTTTGACCCGAAATATTTATACGCAATATGGGTATTTTTTTTCTTGTTGTGCTGCTTAAACTATTATTTACAGAGAGATTTTGATCCTTAAGCCTTTAGATGACCACCTTGAAGAAACCCTAACCCAATTTTCTTGAGAGTTTTTTAGAGAGTATTTAGAGAGTGTTTTTTTATTCTTCTAAAGTGTAGAGTGAATCCCTAATAAGTGTTATAAGACGTGGGGTCTTAAGGGATTGCGATGGGAAAAGTCCAAACTTCCCTCAACTTAAAAGCTATTAAATACTTGCAGGTGGGTACAAGTGGACCCTCCAACTCGTCACCACATGTACGAGTGGTACCCTCAAATCATCAAGCAAAATAGAAGGTTGGACACCACATTTTGTCTGACATACAATCCCTTACCCAACTCATAACATGAATACGACTAGTATCATCAAGTCATATCCAAGGCAGAACATCAAGGGCTAGGCACTGGACAATATACGATTGGGCCCTACCTTCTCATCACAAGACCATGCGACTCGTATGGAGTTTATCATAGCGAGGGCAGAACTTGGTCAATCAATACACTGACCAACATACGACTAGGGTCCCTAGACCCGTCACTACATCATACGACTTATGGCGTGAGTCATATGATGAACAAAGGGTTCAAGACTCAAGGATTTTGCAAGGGCCAATGTTTGGGGCATTTTAGTCTCCCCCACTTAGGATCCTTCATCCTAAAATGATGGGATAAGGCAATATAGGCACAATTTAGATTCCATACGCCTCTTCTCATACCTTTAACCAAGTTAGAAAACAAAGATGCCAAAAAAGTCAGTCTTTCCTTTAACAAAGTCAGAAAACAAAAGATATTAAGATCAATACATACCTCAAGAAGGAATTTTCGGAATCTGGAATAGGAATGGATACTTGGACTTCATGTCGTCCATGGATTCCCAAGTAGCTTTCTTGAACTTTTTGTTCTTCCATAGAACCTTCACCGAAGCCATGTCTTTCGTTCGCAACTGACAAACATGTCGATCTAAGATCCTCACCGGGACCTTTTCATAGGAAAAAGAATCCAAAATACCAATGTTCACTAGGGGAGCCACCAACGAAGGATTACCCACGCACCTCTATAACACAGACACATGGAATATCAGATGAATGGAACTCATGCAAGAGGGCATTTCCAACTCATATGCAACACTATAGACCTTTCTCAAAACCAAGTACGGGCCAACCTACCGGGGGCTGAGCTTCTCATTTTTCCTAAACTGTATCACTCCCTTCAAGGGATATACCTTAAAAACACCCAATCTCCAACCTCAAATTCCAAGTCCCTTCATCTTATGTCTGCATAGGACTTTTGGCGACTTTGGGTGGTCTTAATCCTATCCCAAATCACGTTCACCTTCTCCATAGCTTGTGAACCAAATTCGGGCCAAACATTTCCACTTTTCTAACCTCGAACCACCCAATAAGAGATCTGCACCTCCTTTCATACAATGCCTCAAATGGGGCCATACCAATGCTAGAATGGTAACTATTATTATACACAAATTCAATAAAAGACAAGTGGTCTAACCAACTAGCACCGAAGTCAATCATACAGGCTCACAACATATCTTCTAAAGTCTGAATAGTCCTTTCGGCTTACCCATCCGACTGCGGATGAAAGACCATACTAAGAGTCACTTTAGTCCCCAAAGCACGCTGAAAAGAGTGCCAGAAATATGACGAGAACTAATTACCATGATCTAAGATAATCGAGACAGGCGCACCATGCAACTTTACCACTTCCTGAAGGAAAAACTTTGCATAATCCTCGGCAGAATAATTAGTCCTCAATAGGAAAAAGTAGGTGGACTTAGTCATCCTATCCATGAGGACCCAAATAGAGTCACACTGATTCTGTGATCATGGAGGACCAGTAATGAAATTCATATTAATTACCTCCAATTTCCACACCGGCAGTTCAGTCTCTTAAAGTAGCCCATCGGCCCTCATGTGCTCCACCTTTACTTGTTGACATATAATATACTTAGCCACAAAGTTGGCTAATCCCATTTCGTATTATTCCACCAATACATCTCCTTAAGGTCATGATACATCTTCGTTGAATCTGGATGAACTATATACTATGATTTATGGGCCTTCACCAAAATTGTGCCTCATAATCCATCAATGTCGGAAACACAAAACCTTCCTTAGTACCTCAAGATACCATCACCACCAATCTTGAAAGCTATCATCTTCTGCTTACCCATATCATCCTTGATTTTCATCAAGAAAGGGTGTAATATATGTTTCTCCTTTATTTCTGAACCAAGAAATGATTATGCCACCTGTTGTACAAATAAACCACCATCCTCATAGTCCAAGATACGAACCCCAAGGTTAGCCAAACAATGAATATCCTTTACCAATTCCCGCTTATCCTCATCACAAGAGATAGAATCCCATGGATAACCTGCTAAGAGCATCAATAACTATATTAGTTTTACCTGGATGATTGTAAAAACTCATATTGTAGTCCTTTAGCAACTCAAGCCACCTTCTTTGCTGGAGATTAAGCTCTTTCTGAAACTCGTACTATAGGCTCTTATGATCAAAAAAGATATCAACATAGACCGCATACAGATAATGACGCCAGATTTTCAATGCTAACACCACAACCAATTTCTCCAAGTCATGATTCGGATAATTCTTCTCATGAACCTTTAACTATCTAGAGTCATAAGCAACCACTTTGCCATGCTACATCAATACACAACCTAAACCAACCTGGGATATATCACAATAGACAACGAAACCTTCGGTACCCTCAGGTAGAGTCAAGACTAGAGATGAAGTCCTCAGTCAACTTATCTTTTAGCTTTTCAAAGCTACCCTCGCAAGCATTATATCACAAGAACTTTACCTTCTTCTGAGTCAACTTAGTCAATGGAGAAGAAAGAGAATAAAAACTTTCCACAAATCTCCTATAATAATCGGCTAAACCCAAGAATCTTTGAATATTAGTTAGAGTCGTGGGTCTAGGCTACTTCTCAACCACAACAAATTTTTAAGGATCCACCATGATCCCCTCACTAGACACAACATAACCCAGAAATATAATAACGTTCAACCAAAATTCATATTTAGAGAACTTAGCATACAACTGCTGATCTTTTAAGGTTTGCAACATGATGCGAAGGTGATCGACATGAGCCTCCTCACTCTTAGAGTACACTAAAATATAATCAATAAAGACAATTACAAGTAGATTTAGAAACTAACAGAATATCCAATTCATCAGATCCATGAATACCACAGGGGTATTAGTCAAGCCAAATGACATCACCAAAAACTCAAAATGCCCATACTGGGTACAAAAAGTTTTCTTAGGGATATCCACATCCCTAATCTTTAACTGATGATACCCACACTGAAGGTCGATCTTAGAGAAGAATTTGGCATCCTAAAGCTGATCAAAGAGATTATCTATTCTTAAAAGAGGGTACTTATTCTTTACCATCACCTTATTCAACTCCTGGCAATCAATACACATCAGAAGGGAATAATCTTTTTTATGCATGAATAAAACCGGTGCACCCCACGGGGACACACTAGGACGAATGAAATCCTTATCTAAAGATCCCTTAATTGCTCCTTAATCTCCTTTAACTCAGCTGGATCCATTCTATATGAGGGAATAAATATAGGACAAGTGTTTGAAACAAGATCTATCCCAAAATCAATCTCCCTATCAGGAGGAATACGGGGAAGGTCATCAGGGAAGACCTCGGGAAATTCATTCACCACCAGGAAAAAATAAAAAAAAGGACCCTCTGAGTTAGAATCTTTAACTCGAACTAGATGATAGAGACACCCCTTGGAGATCAACCTTCGAGCTCTAAGATATGATATAAATCTACCCATAGGAGTTAGGGAACCACCCTCCCACTCAATAACTGGCTCATTTGGGAAATTAAATATGACCTTATAGGTTCAACAATCTAAAGAAGCATAGCACGAGTTCAACCAATCCATCCCCAGTATGACATCAAAATCAACTATGTCTAATTAAACAGATCCACCAAAGTCTCCCGACCACCAACAAATACCATACTAACCCTATAGACTCTTCTAGTAACCACAGAGTCACCCAAAAGGATAGATACAAAAAAAGGGTTCAAAATATACTCGATACCAAAACCAAAATACACAACCACAAATGGGGTCACATTAGAAAGAGTAGACCCTGGATTAAAAAAATAGTACACATCATGGGAAAAGAGTTTCAACAAACCAGTAATGATATTGGGAGATACCTTAGAGTCCTGACGAAAAGCAAGAGCATATAAGCGATTCCAGCTAGTGTTGGTACTAAAAGCAGAAGCATCACCCTTTAGTGCAGGAGCTGATGAAGAGGAAACATAAACCTTATTGGCCCCAGAAGCAACCCAGAAAGAAAATTATGCTTCATATGGCTAATCTAACCATAATTAAAACATCGGTTTCTCCCCTTCTCACATTAGCCACGGTGCGACTGGTTATAAAATCTATAAAAAGGATATAATAAAGTGGACTGAGCCTTACTAGTCTGAGATTGAGCACTCTATTCCCTATAAGTTGCACCATGCTGAGAGAAATAATCACCCGACAGCTTTGGGAAGGGAGTACTAGCCATAGAGAAATAACCAAAACTTTCTCACTTCTTCTTAGGCCACTTTCCCCCATCTCTACTACTCTACTGATGGCCTTCTCCCTGAACTAAAAATTTAAATTTCTTACTTTGCCTCTTCCCAATCTTAGCCTGCTTTTTCTTTTCTTCTTTAAACTATTTCATATAAACCATAAGCCGAGAAATATCCATATCTTTATTCAACAAGGCAACCTTACTCTCTAGAATCAACTCACGGGATAACATTGAAGAAAACTTATGCATTCTAGCTCTCATGCTAGACACCAACTCAGGAGTATACCTGGATAATTAATGGAATTTTAAAGCATACTTCTTGATCATCATCCTACCTTGTCTCAGATTCACAAATTCCTTTGCTTTTGCCTCCTTTAACTCCTGAGAAAAGAAGCGGTCCAAAAAGGCACTAGAGAAGTTATCCTATAATGCAAAGTAAGCATTACTCCCCATAGACTGTTCTCACTCTTTATACCATTGGTATGCCATATCCTTTAATTGGTAGGTAGTAAACTCCACACCTTCAATATCTAACATATATATAATTCAAAAGATTTTCCCTATCTCACCAGTAAAAGCTTAAGAATCCTCCTCAACCTTAACACCAATGAACATAAGAGAGATCAACCACATAAATTGGCCAACCCTTGTGGCCTTAGAAGATGGAGTAATAGAAGCACCACGCTCGGCCTGGGAAGCTACTAACTAAGCAAGCATATGGATAGACTGATGAAACTCAACGTTTGTCACATATGCCTGAGGAGCTCGGGAAGGACTGGAGGGAACCAGTGGAACTCCAGGAGAGCAATCAGGAATTGGACCCCTAGACTAGGTTTAACCCTATAAGTATGGCGTGTCCCATCAATAATGTACCCAAGTAGAATAGAGAAGTCCCCATGAGCTACAAATCATCTGGGAGGCATGATCTGAAATACAAGCAAATAGGAATTAGAGGAATCTAAGACCTTAGACTCTGTAGCTCGAAGTAAGACAACAAGAAAGAGAAACATTCCTAAATATCTCTAGCCTCTTTCTTATAAGTATGGCATGCTACACACCCATAAAAAAAGACTTTACTTCACAAGACTTTGTAGACACCCAATTTACCATGAACTTAGGACTGTGATACCAACTTTGTCATAACTCAAACCAGGGACTGGCAATCATGGGTATATCAATTCCTGCATGTACCGAAGATCACCCCTTCATCTAACCTAGTCAGCTCATCAACATCAAGTGTCAAATGAATTTCAAACATATAACAAGATAGTGTAACTAAGACTGATATTTCTCATGAAATATCTATATCAACCCCCGGTTACTAGACAACCATCCATCACCGAGCCAATCCACTAAGACAACATACCCAAGTCTATAGTATCCAACAAAGCCTCTATAAAACCAAAGTCAATAAAATATCGGGACATGCCCTCGACAATAGCCAAAAACATAGTCCAAAAAATTCTAAGACATAAGTAATAAAGACCATGAAATGAAGCCTTCCAAAGTATGGAAGATCACCACTTTAATATCCACTTATGAACTATTTGAATACCTGAGTAGAAGAAGTTTTGGCACCTGTATTGCGTAGGAATACAACGTTTGGAGAAGGTTAGAGGTTGGAGCTCTAGTATGTAACCTAAGGATAAAGGATAAAATAATGCCATTATTCAAAACCAAATCAAATCATCATATGTAATCACATTAATACATATATATATATTATGTCAGGATAAAAAATCGGGTTTAGCATGTATTTGAAAACCTTAACCTGGGTTATGTAGCATAACCATCATATATCAAGGCACCCACGAGCTATATGAGCCCATCTCTCCCCTAGCTAGAAGGGCCCCAGGGCATGTAGCCATACAAACTAAAGAATATCTATATCCGTATATGCCGTTATAGGGGACTCGAACCTCCCGACATAGTCAAGGTGACTTATGCACTAATGAATACAATATGGGGGACTCTAACCTCCCATTCATATATTCATTTGGGGTACTCGAAGCTCCTGATCATATAGATACCAGTATCGGCTAGTGTAATTTCTAGTGTAAGTCCTTCAGACTCTACTTTTATGGCCCAGCTACACATCTCACTTTAAAGCCTAATTAAAACAGTCATTACATATATGCACAACTATTAATCTAATTACTTACTAAAGGCATCCCATTGGTATCATCATACCAACCCCATTTGCAAGCATACAATATGCCATAACTAATATAAATCAACTTTGGGGCTCGAACCCATTGTGTAAATAAAAATATTAATTTAATTCAACCTTTTAGGGACTTGAACCCATTTATGTAATTAAACCACCAAGGTTACAGTTTAAATCAATTTATGACCAATAAGACCATCATAAAACCATTTACCAATCATCAACATTCATAGGCCAATGCCTTAGTCCAAAGCATAATTCATATATGACAAGATTCTTCTTATTGACATTTTCACAAGTAGGTTGAGGGCATACTATTCTCAAACTATTATTCAAAGCCAAAAATCATCAAGTCCAGGGTTAAACATGACCCATTTGTTAAGCCATAATTCCCATGCACCCACTTGTGCTAAATCATTAGCAAAATATGTATAGTCATAATTTAAAACATGAGAAAATAATACTCAATATTATTCTTTCAAACCCTCAACCCTGGTTTTCAAAACCACTATTAATGAATAATTAACAATATTTAAAATACATGATTTTTTTATGAACTAACAATGAAGAAAAAGTCACATGCTTGAGTTATGAAGATTCATAGAAGGATTTTGATCCTTAAGACTCTAGATGACCACCTTGAAAAAACCCTAGTCCAATCTTATTAAGAGGTTTTTAGAGAGTATTTTTAACCTTCTAATGTATAGAATGAATGCCTAATAAGTGTTATAAGACATGGGGTCTTAAGGACTTTGGGTGGGAAATTTCCAAACTAGCCTCAGCTTAAAAGTTGTGGAAAACTCACAGTGGGTACAAGTGGACCCTCCAACTCATCACCACATTATACGAGTGGCACCCTCAAATCGTCACCAAAATAAAAGGTTGTACACCATATTTTGTCCAACATAAGACTCCTTTTCCCAACTTGTAACATCAACATACAATTAGTATCATCAAGTTATATATAAAGCAGAACCTCAAGGGATAGACACTGGACAATAGATGATTGGACCCCACCTTTTCATCATAAGACTATATGACTCATATGGTGTCTATAGTACTAAGGGCAGAACTTGGTCCATCAACACATTGACCAACATATTAATAGGGTCTCTAGACCCGTCCCCAAACCATATGACTTATGGTGTGAGTCATATGATGAATAGAATGTTCAAGACTCAAGGATTCTGCAAGGGTATTTAAAAACCTAGAGTGTTCTGGTTATCATAGTTGCTATAACTGAACTAAGAGTGGAAAGAAAGAAAGGAAAAATAAAAAGATGCCTAAATTTGAAGGCTTTAGAGTCTGACCCAGGTGATGAAAACACTGATGTTGGACTTTTGGAAACAAAAATTATTAGAGCTATAAAAAGAAGAAGTCAGCTTAGAAAAAGAAATGGTAAGAATCAAGGTTGTCTCAAAGATGGTTGCTCTAAAGAATTCATAAAAAGCTGCCAAATGCAAAAGAAATATCAAAATCCTAAAAATTTAAGGAGGAAAGCAGTTGCTGAGTATGCCGTAAATCAAGCTCTGGTAGTATAGGGAAACTCTTCCAGTGATCTAGATGAAGATAAGAAGACTGGAGGTAGTTCTACTCTAGTGGTGGAAGAAAGTCAAGTTATCTATGGTTCCTTGTTTGCTTTCTTGGCAAACGCAGAAAATGAAAAGAAAAAAGAGGTAACACTTTTTGATATTAAGGAAAATCTAGATAACTATTCTACTAAGAAGATAAAGAAGATTTCTAGTGTATTGATAGACTCTGTGTGTGAACTAGCCACAGAAAAAAATATTCTAGAGGAGAAAGTAGAGAGTCAAGAATATGAGTTTATTTCTTTAAGTCTCCAAATTTTTGAAAATAAAAAGTTTTCCACAAAGATAAAATTTGAAAATAAGAGTTTAATATGCAATCTGAAGAGAGTAAATAATGAAGATAAAAAAGAGAAGAAAGAAGCTTCAAGTTAATCTTGAGGAAAGATTGTGGGATTCCCTAAAACACCTCATCTATGCACTTTACAAGAATGAAAAGTTAAAAAGGGACTTGGTCCATTTGAGAGAAGAACTTAACAAGTCTCTTAACTGGATTGCATCTTCACAGACCCTTCCTAATTTAACCAGTTAAAGTGAAAATAGTGATATGGGGCTTGACTATCAAGGAGTGTTCCAACCTGCTAGGTGGCCAAAAAGGACTGTCATTAGTGCTAGAAAGAAGGGTTTCAAATCTAAGGACAATCATTGTAAAAAAATTGGCACTCTAAAGGGTTTTGTCAAAGCTGGGAATGTGAAGGAATGATAATATTCAGATATGTATGGAAGGAGAAAACACAGCCAAATGGATTCAAGTACTTGAACAAGATAAAGAAGAATTCTCTACCTAGATGGGACAAGAAGGTTATGGTCACGCCATTGTCTTCTTACTGAGAACTCAAACTTAAGTGGGTTCTAAAATCAAAAGAGTAATCATGGTTCCTAGTTGGAGAAAGGGGATTGTAGTCAGGAATGATCATTAAAAATGAGTCTTCAAAGCTTAACCTTTAAAGGTATGACTATGTTCTCTCTTTCAAGGCACTCTAAGATGGTAGCATAGTATCTTGAAATAGTTGATTTTAAGGGACCTGGTCCTTAGAATCCTTTTAAAAGAAGAAGGTTCAGCAAGAGGCCAGATTATAGATCGATCAATCTAACTCAACCTGACATATGAATGAGTGTAACTCCAAGAATTGGCTATGCTAAGGAGGTAGGTATCCTTGGTAGAATAAGTTCCTGATAATCTAACACTACTCCATACCTTTGTAGGTATATTCTCATGGGAACAACTTAGGAGGAGAATAGTTGAAGCCATCACATATGCAGAATTCAGTCAAAAAGGGAAGGGACCTAGTCCTATTACTCAGGTTAGTACCTTTACAAAAAGCTCAAAATAATCATAAAATGCTATCTGAAAAGGCCTTATATGTTTTCTCCTATAAAAGTGTCAATATTTATGCAAAATAAGGTACCACACTTTTTAGGTCTAGATATATCAAATCAAAAAGAACTTTTTTTAATGACATTGATTAAGTCTAGAAATTGCAAAATCAGATCTTCTTGTGTTTTATTCTTAGAAATTTGTCTGAATTATCCATCCAAATCCACTAGTCTTCTGTAAACCAAACTGGCCCTTACTCTCTATCTCTACACAAAATAAAAAATGGATGACACGACTACTTCTTCAAACCCAACAAAAGACTCTGAAGTAAATAAAACTCTAGAGGGTTAACCCTGACATTCCCAAGTTAAACATCTTGATTCTTCTAAAAATAAACCATAAAAAACATCACTTCTAGTATTCAAAAGAAGATTGAGTCATTTATTCTAACTGAGTCTCCTTTAGAATATTCTGAACCTACAACTGAGTCGGTCTTTATTGAACCTTCCTTAGACTTGGAAGTTTATTCTCAACCAATCATGATAGATAATCCAAATCAAGGGTTTGAGTCACCAATAGACCAAGAAATTTCTAACACTAAAATTCCTTTTTCTCCAAAGAATTCAAAGCTATCTGAAAACTTCTAATTTGCTGGGTTATTTGAAAAATTTGATTTCTCTGAGACATTTCATACACCTGGTTCTCCTACAGCCTAAGATTAAAACCCTATATTTGCTCAGTTATTTGGTGAAGTGATTTTGGTAAAAAGGGTTGATCTTTCCTCAAATGAGAATTGGGTAGCTAAAAATCTGTTCATGCCTGCATATGACAACAAAAAAAGCTTAGTTGATAGAGTAGAACAAGAAGTAGGTAATACTAATGAAGTAAATAGGGGGAAGACATATTCTTACCTATTAAAAAAAAATAAGGAGGATGAGGATGAAGTTTCTTTAAGATGGACTGTGAAAAAACTAAGGGGAAGTAGAGAAAAGGAGAAATGATAGACGTTAAGATAAAAGTAACCAGAACCTATTCTACAAGAGGTTCAAATAGAAAAATAATTGAAGATGCCATAAAGGCCAACAAAGCTTCAACTATGAAAAAAAAGCGGCTGAAGAAATCTTTTGCAGTAGAGGAGAAAGAAAATGAGAAAGTTACGGAGGTTGCAAAAGAAAAGGACATAGAGTCAGTGGCTGCTTTAGCTACTAAAGTCAGAATAGAAGTTGAGGATGGTGAGAGGACCAGGTCTTCTAAGTCAAAAAATAGTAGCTCTACAAGAGTAAGACAGAAACATACAACTGTCAAGAAAAGAATAGACTCTGAGGGACCTGGTCCCAAGAAAAGAAAACTAATGAAGTAGGAGAACTAAGTAGTGTACCTAAAAAGAAAGAAAGAAATGAGAAAAGGAAAGACATTTCCAGAGAAAGGAGGATTAGAAACCCGACAACACAGAAAGTTCTATCAAGGAGAGTGTTTGATCCAAAAATTTATGAGAAACCTGGGATCGTAGAACTAGTAGAATATGTGAGGCATCAACGTTGGTTGCACCTGCTAGAAGAACCAACTCCTATTATTTTTGAAGGTTAGGTGAGAGAATTATACTACTCTAGTGAATTCTTAGATGATGGATTGATTTTGACTGCTTAAGTGCAAGAAAATGTTCTTAAGCTAGAAGAAAAAACTCTAGGAAGGATCCTGGAAGTACCTTTTGTAGGAGTAAGAACTGTAGTAAATCAACGGCCAACCTATGAATTCATGATTGAGGCATCAAAGATAGGAGGGACCTTAACAACTGTAGTAAAAAAAGTTCCTACAAAGTGATTATCAACTAGCATTTGAGTTCATCATCAAGGTCTTATTGCCAAGGTCTGAAAAAAGAACAATTGCCTCCAGTGTTGACTTGTTCCTAATTGAATCTTGAGCAATTTTGAATTGATAAGCCTTCTAGCTTTTATGATAGAGCATATACATAAAGTGATTCATAAAAAAAAGGCAAATATGGAATGCCATATGGATATCTCTTGAACAAGGTATTTGAACATTATGGTGTATGTGGAACTAAGGGAACACCTGAGATAGCCAAGTAGATAATCAGCGTGACAACACCAGTGGAGAATGAATGCATAAAGGGAAAACTGGATCTATGTCTCAAGTGTCTGAGTTGATAGCTGTTCAAGAAAGGTTCGGAAAGGAAATGGAGGAATTAAGGATCAAGCTGGCTACTGAAGATACTGAAATAGTGTACCTAAAATTCCAAAATCAGAAGTTGCCCTCTAAGGGACCAGGTGCCCTAAATGAACTTGCAGCTGAATATGCAACACTCTTGGAAAAAGTGGAAGAACTAACTGATAAGTACATGAACTGAATGTTGAAGTAAAGGTTCTATCAAATCGTTGTTGGATGCTCACAATTCTGAAAATACAAAAATAGAGATGCTGCTTTAGTCCTTTTCCCAAAATACTCCCTCCACCTAAGTCTCAGTAACCCTATCCTTAGAACCATCTAATGTCAGTTTCATATTTTGCTCCTTGTGTTGGCTCTTAAAGATTGTTTTATGTATTAGTTTTAGTATGGTTATACATATACTAGTCTTTGATTTGGTTAATGAAACAATTTCTACCTATGTGCTTCATTTGTCTACTTATCTTAAGATGTTATTTATGAGTTAATTAACTTGCACTTATATTTACTCTTTTTTTACTATTAATTCTTTTCAATGATTCTAAAAGGGGGAAAAGATTCCAAAAGGGGGAAGTATATGCAGTGACAAAGGGAAGTGTATGGTAGCACAATGACAAGGGGAAGTATGCAAGTACAAATACACCAAATAAAATAAAAGTGCATAACGACAGGATGAAGTTCTTTCTTTAAGATAAAAATAAGGGGCTAGGTCCATGTGTTGCATGATAAAGGAGGAAACACGATGATAGGGGGAACATTCATCTTCAGGTGGTAATCACTTTAATTAAATATGATGAATGTGCATTAATTCTCAAATTATATGGTTTGTTTTTTTTATCATAAAAAAGGTGGAAAATTGCTATTTGAAGTTTTGATGATGAGCAGATAAATTGTAAGGGACCAGGTCCTTGGATGTGCAATGTATAGTGTAGTTGGCACATGGTACTTACACTATTTTATCCTCATGTGAAAAAAACTCGCAGGTGCTATTTTGTACTGACTTGGACAGCTAGTCCAATGATATTCAAACCCTAATCATCACTTAGCTATAAAATTAAAGAGACTCTTCTTCAACAAGTGGTTTTTGCAAAATTTAAAGAGTGAAAAGAGAGGCAGCAAAACCCCATTTCTACACTGCTTAAGTTCTTAGCTGATTGTATATGCTTGAATAGAATTTATTCTTGAGTGAGTGCTGAATTGTAATTGAACTACTCATGCTATAAGAATAGTATTTTCTTTTTAAGTAGAGAGCGCTTAGGTAGAATTGCCTAAGCTTGTCACTGGTTAGAGTTAACCAGTTTTTTAGGGAAACATGGCAGAGGTGTCAAGGTGTTCTTAAAATTAAGGTATTGTAAGTAGGAGGAACCTAGAGTTAAGTTCACAGTCGAGTCTATAATCAAGAGATTAGTTATAGTGGACTGTTTTGGTGCTTGTGAGGGCAAGCCGTGGTTTTTCCTTCCCGGGTTTCCACATTAAAAACTTGTGTTTTTACTCTTTCTACATTACCTTTAACTTTCCAACACCTCATAGTTGCTCTACTGTTCTATCGCTTGATATTGACCCTGAGGGACCTGGCCCCTCACTGTGTGGTGCAACCCCAAGGGTTTCTACACAAGAAAAAATTGCCGCGGATATAAAAAATTGGCAACTTGATCAGAAGAATTTGGAGACACAGTTGGGGAAGTTAGCTCAGGAACAAAACAAAAAACCTCAAGGGGGTTTGTTCATGATACATAAAATCCAAAACAATAATGAAAATCACCATGAGGAGTGGTAGAGACCTCATTGACAGACCTATAAAGAAAAATCATAAGGTACAGGCAGAATTGAACCCAAAGCAAGTTGATGAGAAACAAGTGGCAGCCAAGGAAACCAAAAATTTGAGGAAGTCTGAGTAGCCAAAAGCAAATATAACTGAGCAATCACAAGAGAGACCACCACCACTATTCCCTCGGAGACTTAAAAAGTCTAAAGAGGATGCATGCTTTAAGAAGTTATTTGATACGTTTAGAGAACTTTACATTAATCTTCCTTTGTTATACAATAAGTACTTGAAAGATGTAATGACTAATAGGACAAAGTTGGGTTACATTGAGATGGTATAACTTACTGAGGAATGTAATTCACTGGTGATGAGCAAGATGCCCAAGAAGCTTAAGGACCTTGGGAGTTTCACCCTTTCTATACAAATCGGTGAAAATGATGTGGTCTATGCTTTGAGTGATTTGCGGCAAGCATCAACTTGATGCCCCTTTTTGTGTTTAACTCTCTGGGTTTGGGAAAATCGAGGCCATATTAAATATTTGATCCAAAAGGCAAACATAAGACATAACAAGTGTGGTTCCCGAATGAAACATAGAGGATGTTACCATCAAGGTTGGTAAGTTCATTATTCCTACTGACTTTATTGTTCTTGATTATGAAGCAAAATAATAGGGTACTAATCTTATTGGGACGTGAATATTTGGCAACTAGCAAAGCACTGATAGATGTGAGAAAGACACTCTTAAAATGAGATTGAATGATGAAGAGATGGTATTCAGAGTGTACAAAGCATTCAATACACCCTCACATTATAAAGATGTCATGACAATTTACGAGTCATGATGGCACCTACTCTATCCCACAAGTAGTTAAGCCAAACCATTACCTGATGTTAAACACAACGGGTTAATTTAGTGGAAACTACCTAACATAGGCAGAAATCAACAAGTATAACTTATAAAGAAGCATTGTATTTGAAATAGATAAATATAGTTAACATAGATACCATCCCACAACTTGATAGAGCCAGTACAAGAGCATTTAGTAATAATAATACAACCTAAATATCTAGAATATTCAATAACATTAACAAAAGACTAAACATAGAAAGATAGAAGGAAATAGGTGACTCTAACTCCAAGAGCTCACCCTATCTTTGGATATCAACACAGCATGAACATTGATCAACGATGGCAACTAATACTCAGACTTGCCTAAAAAGGTACAAAAGTGTAGTATGAGTACCAAAACATGGGTACTCAGTAGGCATCATCAACAAACTGAGTTAAATCAAGATATAACTATGTTAAAATTTAAGATAACATAACTAGGTCAAGGTATAGAAAAACCTGAAGTAACTCTGACATCGCTGTGCATAAATAAGTAAGTAAATTGGATAATAGCACAATGTAACATAAATCATCCACACATTCAATCATAACTACAAAATTAGCTCCCATATGCCAATTAGTGTGAAAAAGTAAATAACCCATCACAAGCCCTCATAAGTCTGGAAAGTACAAACAAGATAGAATAAACTGCCACCATCATTTATTAACTCTCATGATACAATTAGAATTCATCCAAGTCATGCCATACTACAACCATTGATTGACCATCTTCATCATTTATCAATTACTCAACACTTATCAACTAACCATCATGTAACAACTAATCCTCATGTGTAAATACATCATCCTTTATCAACTAGTCATTATTTAACAACTAACCAACATTTATCAGCAAATCAATATTTATCAACTAATTATCATTTCACTACAATCTATTCATATCATACCACATTATAACCCTTTTCTCATTTTAATGCTTAACTAGAATCACTATTGTCAATTTTACACCTCAATATGTGTGTGTATATATATATTCATACTCAAACTGGTATATCATCCTCCATATCATCATCACAATTTCATCAATGTCATCAATAATACCACGGCCATCATCTAGACTTCTACTAGGTATAAATAATCGATATCATCATTAATATCATAGCCATCCTCTGGACTTCTACTAGATATAAATCATCCATATCATCATTATTATCTGGACTTGAACCGGTATTTGTATATTTCAAAGCATAAGTAATATATGAACTTGAATCGATAGTCATACCATCATTATCATGGCCACTAACATAATCATTAGATTGTTTAATAGCATAACCATTAACATAGAATATTAACGTGATAAATAATCATAATCAAAATTATTAGCTCTAGCCATATTTATAGCATAATTGCCAATATAGTAAATAAGCATGACCTTTAGCATATCGATAACATAATTGCTAATATAATCAATAGGCATGCTCTTTAGTGTGAACAATAAAATATTTGCTAATATACTCAATAAGCATGGTTCTTAGTATAATTAATAGTGTAGTCGCTAATATAGTAAGTAGGCATGATCTTTGTCATGAACAATAGCCTAATCGCTAATATAGAAAATAAGCATGGTTATCAACATGACTAATAGCATGATCACTTGTATAGTTGATAGACATGGCCACTAGTATAATCAGTAGCATAATTATGACTATAATCATTAGCATGATAGATAAGAATAGTCTGATCTCACATTATTGCTAACTTAGTCTATAGCATATCCAATAGCTCAAGCAATAGCCTAATCAATATCTAACCAAGGGATTATTCAATAGCTCAATCATGAACATGTTGTACATCCAATCACAAGCGTACTCACTAACTCATTCACAGCATAATCGTTCAGTATTACTTCCAACGTCACCCATCATAACATTAAGTACTAAGGTATCTCAATATCCCTATAATAACCATTTCCCAAGATGTACCCAAGCATATATAAGGTCTCTAATAACTATTATAATTCTTGGCCTAAGGTGGGTTGAAGAGCCCACTTTTAAATCCCCAAAATCATTTACCAAGCAATGTTATCTCTGGACAAGGCTAAGGTATCTAAATCCACCATTAGATGTTGAATAAGCCATAACTAGCCCTAAGGTAGAAATTTCTTTTAACGTAGAGCAACTAAGATATTTCCTCCTAAGGTAATGGTAATTCGAGTGAGTTGGTGATGTCCAAGCTACACCTCCTCTTAGAAGATGATAACATCATTGCCAAATATAGTAACCCAATAAAGGTTGGGGTCAAATCCCAAGGAAATATATAGAATCATGGCTATCAGTTATAGTAATCAATGTGCAGAACTGGAAAAGTAAATAAGGGGATTTTAGTATCAATGTTGAACTAGTAGCGAATATCAACTTTAGTTGTAATCAGTCGTAAGAAAGCACCAGAATTATGTTCCCCCTGGCTTCTTAACTCCATAGGCTTATCATGCTATGTTGTTTTAACTCGATACTTTGCATGAAAAATCGATAACTTATTTACCTTCTACAGTCTTTTGGATGAGTTGAAGGATCTAATATTTTACCTTTAAGTCTCATGATGTTGCCTTACTTGCCCTTATCTTGATCTGAGTTAACTTTTACCTTTTGAGTCTCTAGTTATTTTATGAAATCTAACCATCTCACATAAATAAAACCTAGACGCATGAATCGATATCTAAACTTCAAATTACTATTGTTTTTATCTTTTCCCACTCGCTACTCCTCTTTTGGAGTAAGTAGCAATAATCTAAGTGGGATCCTAACGTGTGCACCTGTTAAGAAAACCATTATATTAAAGATAAAGCAATACATGCATGGGTATCGGTCAGATCAATAATAGAACTTCCCTTACTTCATTAATCTGCTAGGGTTTCCACAACCCTAGCTATAGGTTTTTAGCTGCTCATACTTGTGAAGTAATCAACAACGTTCATCATTGAAAGAATAGATGAAATCATAATAATAAGAAGTAGAAAACCTACAACCATAACTGAATTAATCAATTGAAGTTAATATGAGAGAATACCAAGGTCAAAATCTAATCTTGGAATCAAAATATGTTTGTGAATATCAAAAGTACGTAACTCTTAGTAAAAAACACATAAAGGGTATTTATAGTACACGAGGAAACCCTAAAATCAAAGCCCAAATAAAATAGGAAAAAATAGGATCGGTGGCCGCTTATGGTCCCTACTTGAGCCCTGACCCTGGGCACAGGTTGCACTTGTGTCCTGCAGGGTAGGCACAAGTAGCGACCGCAAGTGCCAAGGCCAAAAGTCTTGCAGGTCAGCTCTCGAGATTTTGGACTTCTAGACCATTCTTTGCCCATATGTGGCCAATATGTACTACTTGCAATCCACATGTCGACTTAGCACGTGGCGGGAATCATTTTTTTTAACTTTTCTTCAATCTTCGAACATGCTTTGATCACGAATAAGCCAGAAAGTGTTCCAACTATCCATAATTGCTCTAATAAGTATCCAAAAACACCTTTTTAAATCTTTTCATGAACTTAGCATCCAAAACATGATTTCCTGCAAAACATACCCAAAATACATCATATCTAACAAAACAACCTCAGAAACTTGCATATTTTCCTCGTTTTAAGCATCAAAATACTATATTTCTATAGCATATCAATAGCCTTAACTTAGAACATTTGCATGTCCCCAGAAAACAAAATACAATAAAACAAAAATGATACTTAACTAGGAGAATCTAAGTTATTCAAGGTAGTCAGTCAACACTTTTAAGTTCAGAACACAACACCCCCTCCAATCTCTCTTTTCAAAACTAATTGTGTATGAATATGAAGTACAACAACGGGACAAAATGGGATAAAGGTATGGCATTACATTATCAATAGACAACCACACGTATGTATAAATTACACTACCCAAAGCAAGCAAATGGCTAGTAATATGACTCATGTTCCATCATAACAATGAAGCCCCACTCATTCATATGAAATCATGCATGTCAATGCAGCGACAGTCAAAAGACACTCAAACTCAGAAGAGAAGTTTCAATTAATATGCATCAAATACCATAGGCTTGCCCTTATTTTCTTTACCTTAGTTTTTAGACAGTAAAGTTAGGATCACTAAAGGACTTTTCTCCACTTGTAGTGTAGGCTTGGGGGATAGTATGGTACATATGGATATATTAAGTGACTAAGCCTCCTTGTCACTACACTAACCTTGGGGTCTCACTTTCTAGTCAATTTTTTTATTCCACCCTTAGTTCTCTTTTTTTATTTGTTTATTAGACATTTAGGTTGGGTGTGGTATTTTATTCTTTCCTTTTCACTTTATCATAATTTTTCTTATCTTTTTATTTTTCTCTTTTTTTTTCTTTTCATTTTCTACCCAACACAGTCCTACTAACTTTTTCTCTTATTTTACACTTCTACATACCTACTTTACACTATGCACCGCTATAATAGCCGCCCTTAAGAATTTTGCCTGAGTTAAAGTACACAATATCCAAGGAGGACAAGAGCCAAAATAGTTTCACTGTAATATAAATAAGATGGTGAATAGGTGAAACAAGAAAAATAGTCTATAGGTCTCAAAACAGGGATCAAGGGATACTATTTTACACATGGAAGGTCATTTAGGCTAAAAGTGTACTAAACTAAAAAACGGCCTATGATGCTTTTCTAACTAACTATCCTGCAACCTAGGCAAGACTAACCAAGCAAGTTTTGGATTCAATACACAAAAGGAACTAAGTAGCATCTCACACACACATGGCACATAATCAATATTACCAAATACTACCTATTCGATTCATGCACTTGTTAGCAGGTGATTATCATATCCCTAATCCTAATATCATAATAAGATCAACACATATATATATTCACATAGTTCTAAAACAATTTTGGAGGGGTATTATTTTTCTTAAAAATCAATGAAAAATATGTCTACTGCCTTAAATCCTTAAGAATCTCCTAATTATATAAAAACACAACACAATATGACAAAAATTATATTAGACATGCCGGGTCTACAACCATACTACAATCGATAGGAAAAAAACACAGTAACAAAAACCCATGGCAGCTATGGTACATCCCACCCCAACTAAAAGATGCACACTATCCTTAATGCATAAAAATAATACAAAATAAAGGAAAGTGAGAACATACCTGAGATATACTAGGAGCCTGTGTCATGAGCATCCCCAGATAATGATATATCAGCTGGCGGGGGTAGTGGTGGTAGTAGTGTGCTACTAGATAATGCACCCACTGCTAGCTCTATAAGCCTCTAACTATTAATGACTTTAGTATCCATCAAATTATCTCCATCCCTTTTAATGGCCTGGTCATATGGAATATCAGGATCCTACAAGTTTCTTATGTGACCTTTCTTGGCCCCAACTACTGGAACCTCCTTATCATCCTCTACGAAGAAATAAAACTATCTCAATATCTACAATGATAATATTTGGACCTCTAGGGGTATAACTGAGGGAGTGGCTACTACACAAATCTCTGTAAGAGAGTGTACCTTTGCTCGTAATATATCAAAACCCCCCTTCATCTGGGCTAGATCCAACATATTTGTATTTGTGAATCAGACTGTAGCCCATATCTCAAACTCACCAAGATGCAATCAAAAGTCAACACATAACTCAAACAGTTCAGCTCTCTATACAGCCTCCCATGTGTCCTCTACCTGCTTGAATCTGGTTCGAACCCCTAATCTCATCTGTTTGTAGAGACTAGTCATATCAGTCTCAATAACTCTTAACCGAGCATCAATGGACCTATGATTGTCCACTAAGCTCTGCAAAAACTCTTGAGATATAGTGATCATACCTGTAGTAGGAGCTATAGTGGTGAGTAAGCTCTGAAGATATGCCAACCAACTCTGAGGTTAAAGCCATGGCTGATGAAGAAGTAGCTAGTGTCCTTTCATCTTGCGTACTCAAATCTAGAGCCTATCTTTACTCCCCTATCTCTATATCAACACTTATACCTACATCTTCTCAATGTGCATCACCAAGCTCTGTGGAAATTACTGGGCCCTCAGTCTCAACCCTAGGTACTACAACTAGCTCTGTAGATCTCCTAGAAAGGCTTGGGTGTGCCAGACCATTCATACTCTTCATCTTTGCAGTAGCCATAGAAGGTACCCTCTCATCTATACCTGGTATCTTAAGTACACCAGCCTCATTGCATAGTCTATCAATCATGCAAGGGAATGACAAATTAGTCAACTCCCTAAATAATCTATCAAGAATCTTATGTAAGAGGATAGCTGCAAAATTAATAGAATATCTGAACATCATATTAGCAACCAGGGCTGCTCCCTCCCAAGTCAACAACTTATTCAAAGCAGTGGGGAATAGTCGGTATCGGATGAGTAACCACCAAAACTTAGCCTTAAAGGTTAATGTACCCTTTATGATCATACCATACCCCTCAATCCATGAGGTAGCATCACCCAAAGGTAAATATAACTAGCTATCAACCTAGCCATCTCAAATTTCTCTCGTTTATGCTCAACCTCCCGCATAATATGTCGATCATATGCGACTCTCAGTCTGTAGTTGCACTCATCTATAGATATGGGAGTAATATAATCAGGACCAAAACTGAATGAGCGGATAATCTCTACTGATAGGTCAACACTGACTCCTTTCACAAGTGTATGATCAAGCTGTGGCTGGTCCATGTGCCTCATCGAGCCTGACAATCTGTGCATAAAAAGATCTACTGTATCATTATATGATGAGTAAAACTTATGTACCAAGGTTGAGCTATAAGAACCGAGTGGTGTAGTCATCCACTCTAACTGATATCAATCAAATACAACCCGTAACTATGGTACTTGGTTCATCCCAGATAGATCGATCTGAAAATTCTCATAAATAAGACTCTTAGGCATTCCAGTATTTGAGACATGACTATCTGTATCATAAATTGCTCATATATCCTCTATACTCTACCTCAGAGGTGCCTTCGTGGCAAGTATGGGTGTAGGACTCTACCCTTGTTGTATTGGTGCATTGTGGGAAGCCTACTTTGTACCTTCCTTATACTGGGTTACATCTGACTGTTGTACATGTGTAGAGTTACCCTCATCATACTTGGGTACCGCTTATGACTCCTCCTGCTAAGCATCCTCAAATAAATCCTAGGACCCTCCTCAAATTAGGGGGTCCAAAACTATATCCAGTGGAGTAGACTCAGAACATTTCTTATCCTCATCCTCCTCAGCATCATCTGGTGGAGAAGTGTATGGGGGTGACATCCATGCTGACTTAATGTATATTCCAGCTACAACTACCTGAGCAACCTGACACATCTTCCCTCTAGTAACTCTACATGTCACCCCAATTGCAGTATCTCTACGTCACTGCATTGGGTACTCCTTCACTGAACCACTAGGCTTGGGAGAATCTGCCCGTATCCTTGAGCTATCAACCTTCTTCTTCTTCTTAGCATCTTTAGGTGCCATATGTATCTAAAAATCTAGTCATTAATTTCCAATAAAAATGAGGGATAGCAAAAGTTGAAGAAAAACTCAAAATTCAAAAAATTTAATTTTTTCCTTAATTTTAACACCCCTGTAACCTATTTGAAATCCCAAAAAGTCTAATGTACACACACGTATCAAGAATCATGATTTTTAAAACAAACTTAACATGCTCAACTTGTGGCTTTACTCTATTCATTCAAATTCAACTTTTGGTTGGGGCCTAACCTTAGAATTTTATTCAAAGCAGGGCCCGCCCTATATTTTGATTTTAGGATACTTCAAGGCTCCTACATACAAGTGTGATAGAATCTATATATTTTGCATGAGAATACACATATCAGCTTGTTTAAATAATAAATAAATCAATATAAAACCTTTAGAAGCTGAGAAAGTTACCTTTTTTATGATGAACTAGAAGTGAACAATGAAGAAATCGAGACAAAATCAAAGTTGGAACTTGTTTTTAGTGCATTGGGACAAGTTGGTATCTAAAACATGTGTCAGTTTGGCCTTTACTTATGTGTGGGTTTAGATTATACTTTATGAGGTAAGTTTGAATTCAAAGAGAAAAGTAAAGTTTTGAGGATTTGAATAGGTTAGAATGAGGTTAAATGTGTTTAAATAAGGATGGGGATATTTTAGGTCATATATAGATGTGTGTTGGTGGGCCCAAAATTTTAATTAAAAATTGGGCCCACTCATGACCTAGCTGTGGCAGCCACTTGCACTTGCCACCTGCGGCTAGGCATAAAGCGCAAGTGTCACCCATGGCTAGCAGGTGGAAGGTGCAGGTGTAGCGCTAAAAGTTTGGGCCGACTTTCCTATAGTTTGGACTTGGATTTTGATATTTTTACAGCTACTTATGGTTTGATAACCTAAGTTTACGGTCCCAAAAGTATGATTAGGTGCCAAAGCCCATAACTTTCCATTCTCATTCTCAAAATGTCGACTTTTCAACTTATTGCTCAACTTAACTAGTCTGTGTGGGACTTACGACCATGATGGTTTGGTCACATAATCCTCTTACCTGGAAATCAAAGAATGTAGAATTCTTACCATGTTTCGGGCAAGTCCATATGCTAAAACCTATAAAAGAAAAACAACAAAAATGTGAACACTAAAATAGTGGGTTGCCTCCCACTCAATACTTGATTTAACATTGCAGTATGATGTGGCTGTGTTGGTTACTCAGACTTCACCAGCAAGCCCATGAGTTTCCTCCTATGCAGCCTTAATTTAGCATCGCAACATGACATGGGTATCTCGGTTACTCAAAAATCACCAAGATACGCATAAGAGTACCCTACATGGTCATCAATACAATCGATCACCAACACCACCCTCATGTTGATAGGCTGCTTCATTGATTTTTGGATGTTAAATGTGGCCACCTCACCATTGGCTCTGAATTTTAGCTCTCTTTTCTCCATGTCAACAATAACTCTACCTGTGGCCATAAATGGTCTCCCCAATATAATGGGCATCTTGATGTCAAACTCATAGTCCAGAATGACCAATTCAGTCACAAAGATGAAATTTTCCACTCTTACAATCACATCAAACAAAATGTTGATAGGATTCTTCACCATGCGCTCAACAATCAACAACCACATTGAAGTCAGTTTTAGAGGGCTCTAACCCAATTGCTTGAATATGGCCAGTGAAATCAAATTAATATTGGCACCTAAGTCACATAAGGCTCTGGAAAATCGGGATGGTCCAATTGTACATGGTCTAGTGAATGCTCTGGGTCACCTTTTTATGAGCCAAAAACCTTGTAGTGACGGCAGTGGTGCAAGCCATTAATAACATTAATTATCACTCCTTTCTTCCTTGTGACCAATTGCTTCATAGACCTGGCATATCCAGGCATCTGCTCCAATGCTTCGAGAAGAGGAATATTCAAGCTCAACTTTTTCAGCATCTTAATAAATTGCTTGAATTTTTCTTCATTTTTTTTGCTTCAGTCGCTAATGAAAAGGCGGGAGTGGTCTCAAAATCTGTTTATTTCCTGCTTAACAACCAAGCCCTTACTATTTTCCTTAGCAACTGCTTCATCACCACCCATTGTCTTTTTCGACTCCCCAATAGGTGTCTCCTCAATAACAGCTTCCTCAACAGGCAGTGGGGGATCCATTGTAGTAATTTTACCCCTCATAGTAATGGCAAGAATATGACCATCATTTTTTAGATTCTGCACAGTGTTGCTCGAAAGAGTACCTGGCTTCCTCTAGTTTAGAGTTGTTGACATCTTCCTGAACTGGTGATCCAAATGCTTGATAAAAGTGGCATGCGATTTGACCTATTGGGTCAACCCTAAAATGTCGGCTTTAATCTCCTGATTTTCTTAACCTTTCACCAGCTTAGTCAGCATTTCTTCCATTCTTGATTCTATATTTCTTCCGCTAATAGAATGTACTGATCTCCCAGTTATCCTTCTTTCTTAAGTCACCATCTCGCTCTATACTACGATCTCTGTATATGTAATAGTAGTTTCGACCTTGGTTTCCTTGACCTTGGGATTGGAAACCCGCCAACTGACGATCCTTATAATTTTCTTCCTTCTCTAATTCTGACTTGTATGCTTTGGAAGCTAAACCCTGTGCTGATACTGCATTTATTTTCTCAAAAGTTGATGCTGTAAGCTTCTTTTCTAGTACCCCCTAGATCAGTTCTTAGCAACGCAATCTCTTACGCTACTGAGTCATCAACTACTCTCTGGTCGCAGGAGGCACCAATAGCATATATGCTAGATCCCTTCTTAGCCATTGAGTTTGCTACCTATGATTAGTGAGTGAGATTTGATCTAACATCTCTAAAGCTACCTCCCAGCTTAGTCTCATAAAAGGTCCTCCAGATATTGTATCTGCCATGGCTCTAGGACTAATGGTGAAGGGTCGAAAAGTATCAACAACATGCTTGTCCCTGACATCCGATGGTTAGGCACCATACTTAGCTTATTTTAAACCTGAAGCATGCCTCGTACATAGATTCTGACTACAGCTGCCTAAAATTATAGACCTCTAAGCTGTAACATCTTGGATGGAGGAAAAATTGGTTTAATAATTGCTTACGCAACTCATTCCATGTAGTGATGGAGCCTCATGGCAGTTCCCCTAATAATAAAAATGCTTCTACTCTAAGTAAGAAAGGGAACAACCTTAGTCTAAGTGCTTCCAATTCACCCCTGGAATGGTATACAAACTGCAAATCCTAATAAAATTAGCAAGGTGCAAATTTTAATTATTTGTAGGCAGACTTGCAAACACACCTTTCAGATTTAGGAGCTGGATAATTGTGCTCATTATATCAAACTTGATGCCTGGGGGTAAGACAAGAGGAATAATGGCTCTAGTCTCTTCCGGCTCAATGTATTGTAGATATTCTTCATCATCTATATATGTTTGTACATACTGATATGCAGGGATCGCTTGAACGCGAACACCTCTAGCTCTGTTCTGTTTTCCACCAAGTGCTGCTCAACAGTCTGTTTCTTGTATATGCTCGACTAGCTTTGCCTCATTAGCTACCTGTTGAGATTCTTTCATTGACCTTCAGTCATTATTATCTTGAGCTAAAAGCTGACTGGTCTATCGATTAACAATATCCTATTCTTCTTGGAGAGAAGGGGGAAATACAACATCACGAACCCCTTTAATATTATCATCTCTTTTTGTTCCACCATTCTACTAGATGTTTGTAGGATCCTCTTTGGATTTGGATTCACTAGGAGTAAGGGATTTCCTCTACTTTGGGTGCTAGGCATACACTGGTGTATGCCCAAATAAGAACAAAAACAAAAAAGAAAAACCCAAAAATTGCAAGAACTTAAATTCACAAATCAACACCATATTACCCGAAAACATTGCCAAAATTTGGTGACGTCCAAGCTATACCTCCTCTCAAAAGATGATACGGACGCTGCCAAATATAGCAACCCAACAAAGGTTAGGGTAAAATCCCAAGGGAATACATGGAATCATAGCTCTTAACTGTTGTAATCAACGGGCAGAACTGGAAAAGTAAATGGGGGATTTGAGTATCAATGTCAAACAAGTAGCGAATATCAACTTTGGTTGTAATTAGTCATAAGTTAACACTAGAATTGTGTTCCCCCTGGCTTTACAACACCGTAGGCTTATCGTGCTATGTTGAACCAACTCAATACCTTGCATGAAGAATCAATAAGTTATGTACCTTCTGCAGTCTTTTAGATGAGTAGAAGGCTTTCACCCTTTACCTTTTGAGTCTCAGAATGTCGCCTTACTAACCCTTTTATTAATCCCAGTAAACTATTACCTTTTGAGTATCAAGTTATTAGATGAAATCTGACCATCTTACAAACATAAAACCTAGAATCTTGGATTGACAGCTAAACTCCAAATCACTATTGCCTTTATCTTTTTCTAGTCACTACTCCTCTTTTGGAGTAAGTAGCAATAATCTAGGCAGGATCCTAATGTGTGGACCCGTTAAGAAAACTATTATACTAAAGATAAAGCAATAAATGTATGGATATCGATTCAAATCAACAATAGCACTTCCCCTACTTCATCAATCCACCTGGGTTTCCACAACCCTAGCTATGGGTTTTTAGCCGCTCATACTTGTGAAGTAATCAACAACATTCATGATTGAAAGCATAGATGAAATCACAATAATAAGAAGTAGAAAACCCACAAGCATGCCTGAATTAATCAATTGAAGTTAATACGAGAGAATCCCAAGATCAAAATCTAATCTTGGAATCAAAATATATTTATGAATATCAAAAGTGCGTAACTCCCACTAAAAAACACATAAAGGGTATTTATAGTACATGAGGTAACCCTAAAATCAAAGCCCAAATGAAATAGGAGAAAACAGGGTCGGTGGCCACTTATGGTACCTATTTGCGCCTGACCCTGGCCTCAAGTAATACTTGCGGCCTGCAGAGTGTGCGTGAGTAGCGACCGTAAGTGCCAGGGACAAAAATCCTGCAGGTCAGCTCTCGGGATTTTGGACTTCTTGCACATTCTTTGCCCATATGCGGTTTACATGTACTGCTTGCGTTTCATATGTTGACTTAGCAAGTGCTGGGAGTTATCTTTTCAGCTCTTCTTCAATTCCTGAACATATTGTAATCACGATGAAGCCAAAAAGTGTCTTGAACGTCCATAATTGCTCCAATAAGTATCCAAAACACCTTTTTCATCCTTTTTCATGAACTTAGCATCCAAAGCATGATTTCCTGCAAAACATACCCAAAACAGATCATATCTAATAGAGTAACCTCAAAAGCTAGCATATTTTCCTCATTTTAAGCATCGAAAGTGCTATATTTCTAAATAACATCATAAGTCTTATCCTAAACTTGAGTTAACAAGGAAATCTCCTCATTAATTGAGTAACTAAGGTATTTCCATCCTAAATAAGAGTATACAAGGCCAATTTCATCTAAGACAGAATAACTAGGCTAAGTATGCCCACAACGATATTCAAAATATCCCAAATGATCCAACTAATCCCAAGTATTTCAATTTGTCACCCCAACACCTAAAACCCATCCCAAATCTAACACATACTATAAATATACTATGAATTAGCTTAATCTAACAAGATGGGGGGGGGGATAAAACCTAGCCTACCGGGATATCAAAGAAAGCTCAAAAGATTTGCTAAGTCATCGCTTTTTTTCTTTTGAGAAGCTTCCGTAAGATGATAAACTATGAAAATCACATTCTAATGGTAAATACGAGAATAATGATACCCATATTCTAATATTGTGCTTTCGATCCAAAATTACCTAAAAACCCCATGTGGGACTCATTTACGAAAAATCACATTTCCAATACCAACCCAAGGTTCCTTCATGCTCAATGGATCATTACCCTTAAGAATGGGTGAAATCCGAGCAATTTGGGGCTAAAATAAAGCCTCCAAGGTCTTAAAAATTTTGAACAATCAATGGGAAATTCTACCATGAAAAGGGTGAAATCTTACCACAAATAGGAAGATAATTGCGTAAATAAGTGTTAGACAAGCTCCCAAATCACCCACAAGCTTTAATTTAAAGTTATCTCAGTCCTTAGGGTTTTACCTCTTATGGAATAGATGAAGAATGGTCAAAATCATGCAAAAAGGTCTATTTATATCCATACTAGGTCAGGTACTCAGGTATCGCTATCGCAACCCGACTATTGCTATTACGATATATGACAACTGTCACATGAGTTGCTATCACAATTGTGATATTTTAGGTTGTACAAGGGATTCACAATCATGACATTTAGCACCACGATAGCGGCATCTTCTACCCTGATAAGAGGAGTCACGATCGTAGCCCAAATGATCGTTATTAGCGATACACCAAATATAGCTGAGACTCCGCCAAGTGCTCGAGATTCATTTGGAATTTCATATACACAAACAAACTATGTAACCCTATCAAATTTAATATTCTGGGATCAATGGATCAATTGTAATTTCCATCCAAGTTTATTCCGATAAAAAATGTGCCTCACACCTAATTTCCAGTTTCTTAACTTTTTAACCAATAGGTCAAAATAAGCCCAGTGCCTTGGGAACTGAACCAAGAGTCCTACTAGCCTAAAATCGACATTTGAATTCAATGTCATTTGAATGAAGTTTTCACTTGGTGTCCATTTGGAACTAGCGAAGACTTCAAAATAAGGAATTAGCTCTAAAAACTAAATGAACCACTTGGTAACCAAACTATCAGCTCCAGCAACTCATAAATGACTTGGGGCATCTATGAAAAAACTCTAACAATGAAAATAAGAGTAAATATGGAAAATTACATGAAGAGTCATTACAATATCCACTACTAAATGAGCTTTTGTTCGCAAAAGTTAAGGATTAGGATGTACATGAAGTCTCAAACAAGTAAGGATACTGGGTCTGCATCTTGCTCTCAAAATCCTAAGTAGCTTCCTCCACTGGGTGGTGCCTCCACTGAACCTTAACTATAGGAATCTCCCTAGTGTGTAACCACCTAACATCATTAGCCAAAATGAGCATAGGCTCTTCCATAAAGGTCAAACACTCCCATCTAAGCACATGACATGGATCAATAATGTATCGTTGTAAAATCAAAACATGGAAAAATGGATGACCAACAACAAAATCTAAAAGTAAGACTAACTTATAACCCACCTCACCAACTATACAAATATTATCAAAAGGTCTAATATATCTAGGGCTGAGCTTACCTTTTCTCCCAAACCTCATCATACCCTTCATGGATGATACTCAAAGAAACACTCGATCACCAACTCTAAATCTCTAGGCATGGAGTCTATGGACTGCGTAGGCCTTCTGCCTACTTTGAGTAGCTCTCAACCTATCCTGTATCACCTTGGCTTTATCCAACAACTCCTGAAGCAAGTTAGTACCATGGGTCCAAATCTCAAAAGTCTCAAACCATCCAATAAGAGAACAATATCTCTACCATATAAAGCCTCAAAAGGCGCCATCTCAATACTAAATGGTAACTGTTATTATAAGAAAACTCTGCCAAGGCTAAGTGCTTTTCCCACTGGCCTATAAGATCCATAACATAGGCTCAAACCATATCTTTGAGCACCTAAATAGTCTACTTAGACTGACCATTAGTCTGGGGATTGAAGGCTCTATTAGGATCCATCTAAGTACCCAACTCCTAAAAATCTCTCCAAAAGCTAGAAGTAAACACAAAACCTTAGTTTAAAATAATAGATATGGGCATACCATGCAAATGGACTATCTCACACACATAGAGGCTAACCTCTCAATACTGAAGGACACAGAATAAGAATAAAATATGCTAACTAGGTCATTCGATCCCTGATGACCAAAATACCATCAGAACCATAAGGCAAAATACTAATAAAATCTATGGTGATCCAATTTCATTTCAACTAAAGAATTAGTAATCTCTGAATCTATCCACCTGGTCACTGATGCTCAACCTTTACCTATTGAAAATATAGGTAACGAGCTATAAATCCACTATATCTCCCTTCATACCAATCAATTAATAATGCTGTCTTAAATTTCTATACATCTTAACTGTGCCCAGATAAATAAAATATCTAGAGCTGTGAGCCTTATGTAGAATCAACTAAATTAATTCATTAATACTTAAAATATAAATGTGGATATCAAATCTCAAATGCCTTCAAAATCTAGGGTGATCCTTTCAGACTTACCTCTCAACACCTAATCACAGAGGAAGCAAAGCTTACTATCCTCAAATTGATGATCTTAAATCTCCTAAAAACGTGATGACCTTCCCTCAACACTAGTAAGAATCCTTCTAGGGTTTGAAATATTAAGACAACCCATCAAGTTGGCTAAGGACTGAATGTGTTGTGCTAACGACCTCTGAGAAATTGAAATAAAAGCTAAGTACCCATACTCATCACCTTCTGACTTAAGATATTCACTATCATATTTGCATTGCCTGGATAATACAAGATAGGGATATCGTAATCTTTAAGCAACTCCATCCATCTCTTATACCTAGCATTAAGATCTTTCCAAGTCATAAGATACTAAAGACTGTGGTGAACAGTGAAAATCTCACAATGCATGCAATAGAGATAATGCCTCCAAATCTTAAGCGCAAAAACTACCATAGTAAAATCCAAATCATGAGTGGGGCAGTTGTGCTCATGAACCTTAAGTTGTCTCAAAGCATAAGCAATAACACAACCCTGCTGCATCAATAAACATCATAAAACAACACCAAAAGCATCATAATACATGATGAATCCCTCACTCTCTGTAATAAGAGCTAGAATAGGTGCTGAAGTAAGGAAATCCTTGAACTTCCCAGAAAATCCTTGAACTTTCTAAAGCTTGACTCACACTTCTCAGACCGTCGAAAAGGAAATTTCTTTTGAGTCAATCTGATCATAGGTGCTGAAATAGTAGCAAATCCCTCAACGAATTATCAATAATAATTGACCAAGCTAATAATGCTACGAACCTCTCTCGGAGATATAGGTCTATCCCAATCATGAATAACCTCAATATTATCTTGGTCTACCATAATACCATTATTAGACACCACATATCTAAGAAATGTCACCAACTCAAGCCAAAATTTGCACATAGAAAACTTGGCAAAAATACATAATCTCCCAAAGTCTGGAACATAATACTCAAACTCTACGCATGATCCTCTTTACTCCTCAAATACCCAAGTATGCCATCGATGAATACAACCATAGAGGAATCCAATTAAGGTCTAAACACTCAATTTATTAAATCTATGAATGCAGCTGGGCAATATTCAATCCAAATGACATCATCTAGCACTCATAATGTCCATAACGGGTCCTAAAAGCTATCTTCAAGATATACTCAACCTAAATCCTTAGCTGATGGTAACCTAATCATAAATCAATCTTAGAAAATAATGCCTCTCCCTGAAGTTGGTCAAATAAATCATCAATATAGGGCATAGAATAATGGTTCTTCACCATTGCTGTAATAGCCTTTTAGGTCATTTTATACATTTCCACTTATTTTCACTATTGGAGCTTTTCCATAGCTTTCCTAAGTCAGTTATGACTTACTAGAACTAATATTTTGGTTACCGGGCAATTCATTTTGTTTTCAGAGCTATTTCCCTATTTTGAAGTCTTTGTTGGTTCTAAATGGCCACCGGGCAAACAATTCAGTAAAATAATCTTGAATGTAAATTCTGACCGTGCCAGCAGCTCCGCTATATTAATTTTTGGATAGGTGGACTATTTATTTGAGTCTCGAGACACCCGAGCTTATTTTGACCTATTAGTCAAAAGTTAAGAAAATAACACCCATATTTGGTCAAAATGACATCAGATGGAAAATTTGATAGCACCATTAAGTCTAGAACATCAAGTTTGGTAAGTTTACATAGTCTGTTTATTTGTAAGAAATTTTGGATGAATCTCGAGGGATTGGCAAAGACTTGGAAAAATTCCAAGTCTCAGTTGTCTTCTGGTGCTGCTACGATCGTGATCCAAGGGTTGCAATTATGATACCCTTGGTAGGGCACTAGTGTAATCATGGTGTGTAGGTTACGATCATGATAGGTTTTTGCAGGCCTAAGATGCTACGATTGTGGATCTTGGGTCGCGATAGTGACTCCTGAGTATCTAGTATGGGTATAAATAAACCCCTTATATAACAAAATAGCCATTCTCAACCTATTTCTTGAGAGCTTAAACCCTAAATAGTGAGATAGAGTGAAATTAAATCTTGTGGATGATTGGTAAGCTTGATTAACACTTATTTTTGCAATTATCTTCTAATTTGAGGTAAAAATTCACCCTTTCCTTGGTGGATTTTATTGATTTCTTGCTCAAAACTCAAAAGGCTTGGGGGCTTGATTTTAGACCCAATTTAGCTTATATTTTACCCATTTATGAAGGTAATAATTCCTTGAGCATGTGAGAATGTTGGGTTGGTTTTGGAAATAAGATTTTCATAAGTGGGACCCATATGGTGATACATGAGAATTAATTGCTATATAATGGATAGTTTATAAATATTGAATAATTAGTAAAGGATGGGTATAGACAATCGATGTTTATAGTGTGGTATGACTTAGATGATTTCCAGTGATATTATGAGCGTTAATGAAAGACGGTGGTTGGTTATGGTATCTTGTTTGTACTTTCCATGATTATAGGGGCTTGCAATGGGTTATTTACTTTTCTGTACCAATTAATGTATGGGAGACAATTTTGTAATTTAAATTATGTGTGCTTGATCCTTTATGTTCTATTATATTTTTATTTTAATTATTTACTTATTTATGTACTACGATGTTAATGCCGATTCAGGTTTATTCCTACCTTGACTTAGTTATGTTATATTGCATTTTATTATTCTTATATCATAATTTAGCTTAGTCGGCAGATGATTCCTCCTGAGTACCCATTATTTGGTACTCACACTATACTTTTATACCTTTTGATGTAGATTCAATTACTAGTTGCCACCGTTGATTGATGTTCATGCTATGTTGGTATTCGGAGATGGGTGATCTTATAGAGTTTGAGCCATTCATTTCTCTCCATCTTTTTATGATTCAATCTTTTGTTTCAAGATAGATGTATAGATTATTCTAAATACTTGGGTTGTATAGTTATACTAGATGCTATTGTACTAGCTCTACCAGGTCATCAGATGAAATTTATTTAGTGAATACCTTTAAACTATTTCTTTGCCTTATTTATTTTGTTGGACTGCTCATTAGGCCTTTTTAGGGAATTTCCACCAAGTTAACCCATTGTGTTTAGCTCTGGGTTATGGTTTGACTTACTAACTTGCAGAATAGAGTAGGTTCCATCCTGACTCATAAATTGGGCTGTGAAAAATTGGTATCAAAGCCTAGGATACACTGGTATTGTTAGTACAAGAGTTAGTGTCTAATAGAGTCCTGCAGATCAGAATGATAACGTTTATTTCTTATCTTTGAGAGGCTCTAGGATATTCTTAGGAATTTTTCACTTTTTTTACTCATATCGTGCTAATAGTCTGAGTTGTTTTATAGAATATTTCATTGATTTTAGTCTTTAGTAGGTGGCCATGACACATGCTATTACTATACGAGACGAGGGTACCAAGATCGAGCCTTGGGATCCCACTCCTATTTGTAGATGACCCAGAGATCATGGACATCCTAGAGATGTGTCCTCGGCTAAAGGCTAAGAGAAAGGGCCTTCACCGGACCTTATTCTCGCTCTTGAGTCAGAGGTTCTTTCACCTCAGCCAGTTTGGGCTAGGGACCAACCCAGGATTTACTCAGGTTTATTTCTTCTTTTATGCTCAAAGATGCTTTTGTTTAGCTTTTGGAGATAGGTGGTGGTGTGCCATCTGATGGTGCACAATCTATATATTAGAGTGGTGTTGAGGTGGGGGCGCAGCCTATAGCTGCATATTTTTGAGTTAAGGTCCCTCCTGTACTAGTAGTTAGGCAGTCATTGCTCAGCCAGTGGTTTCCCAGCCTGCCATATCTATTAAGGAGCAGAAAATGTTGGGTAGATTCTTGAGGTTGGCTCTACCTAGGTTTTTGGGTGCTCCAGGCAAGGATGCGTATGCATTTCTAATTTTTTATGGGGATAGTTTCTATAATTTAGGCCATGTAATACTCATGGTATGTATTACACCATATTTGAGTTGGACTTGGCAATTCGACATTGGTGGAGATATTATATGTATTCTAGACCGGCTGGGTCTTTTTTTGTCATTGAATTAGTTATCCAAGATATTCTTTTAGAAGTACATACCTTATAGCCTTGCATCAGTTTTATAGATTGGAGTAGGTCTCTATGATGGTTACATAGTATGAAACTCATTTTTATGGGTTGGCTAGGTCTCTGGACACTGAGTATGAGTGAGTTTTTTATTTTGTTTGAGGATTAAGACTTCCACTTTACATATCTACTTAGAGTTTGATTGCTGTAGATAGGTCTTTTGCTGAGGTTTTGGATCATGCTCGTGTGATAAAGGAGATGCATCATGAGTCCAAAGGGGGCAATGATAAGAGACCTAGATATCAAGACAGTTTCAGTGAGAGCCATAATATTTTTTGATTTAGGGGTAGTAGTTATCATAGTGGGTATTCTCTACATCCATCCTATCAACCTCAGAGTAAGTCTAGTTGAATGGTTCAGGTAACTCTTCAGATTGTTGATGAAAGTCAGTCTAGTGCTAGTAATTGCCATGGTTAGGGCAGTGGTTGATATTTGAGGGGTTTATCTTATGTTTATTCTAGTCATGGTGGTTACTTTGGGTTGTCCAGATCTATTGGTTCTGGTTTAGCTCAAGTGTCATGTTATAGCTGTAGAGCTCCTGGTTATTATTCCTGTGAGTACCCTAGTCCTGGAGGGATTATTGCTTCAGCTCAGAGTGTTCCTCTTATTAGAGTAGTACATCCCTTAACTAGAGGTGGTTATCAGAGTCGTAGGGATGGTTTCTAAAGTACTTAAGAAGGTCTCAAGTACGCAGGATAGGAGGCCGGTTAGGTGCCCAACCAGGTGCGGGCGTGGTTAGTTGTATGTAATATCTGTTAGACCTGAGACTGAGTCTTTAAATACTGTTATTACAGTTATGATTTTGGTACACTATCAGTTGGAACTTTTTTTATTTTGTATGGGATCCACTTATTCATATGTATCTAGTTATTATTCTCTATCGTTAGAGTTGGCTTGAGATTTATTATTTATGCCCTTGTTTGTACGTACTCCCGTAGGTGATTCTTTAGTAGTGGATCAAGTTTTCAGATCATGTGTTGTTACTATTAGAGATATTGATACTCATACTGATCTTATTATTCTTGATATGGTGGATTTTGATATGATTCTGGGCGTGGACTGGTTATCCCACTATCATGCAGTCATAGATTATTTTCCCAAGACCGTTACCTTAGCAATGCTTGGTATACCCCCAATCGTGTGGTAAGGAGCGATTAGCCATGAGCTTATAGGGATTATTTATTATGTCTATGCTAAGAGGCTCATTTTGAGGGGTTGTGAGTCTTATCTTGCTTATAGTTATGATACTAGTGTGGAGAGTTCATTGCTCGACTCTGGTCCTGTAGTTTGTGAGTTTCCTGATATGTTCCCTACTAAACTGCATGGTATTCCCCCTGTCTATGAGATTGAGTTTGCTATTGTTCTCAATCCTGGGATACGACTTATTTAATGGAACCTTATCATATGGCTCCTACCATTCTTAAGAAGCTAAATTCTTAGCTTTAGGATCCTCTTAGTAAGGGTTTTATTAGACAGAGTTTGTCTTCTTGGGGATCTCCTATGTTGTTTGTGAAGAAGAAGGATGGCTCTATGCGTATGTGTATTGGTTATAGGCACCATAAATAGGTGACAATGAAGAACTATTATACTATGCCTAACATATGATTTGTTTGACTAGCTTTAGGGTGCAATGACGTTTTCTATGATTGACTTGAGATCTAGTTACCATTAGTTGAGGATTCGAGTTAAGGATTTCTCGAAGACAGTCTTTAGGACCTGTTATAGTTACTATGAGTTCTTGATGATATTATTTGGGTTGACTAATGCCCCAACCTTATTTATGGATTTGATGAACCTAGTATTTATGCCTTATTTGGATTCCTTCATAATTGTGTTCATCGATGACATCCTTGTGTATTTGAGAAGTAAAAAGGAGAATACACAATATTTGAAGATCGTGCTCTAGACTTTGAGAGATCATATAGTTTTTGCCAAGTTCTCTACGTGTGAGTTTTGGCTTGAGTTGGTGACATTCCTTGAAGATGTGGTGTCTAAGGATGGTAATATGGTAGACCCCACTAAGATTGAGGCAATTCATGATTGGGCTAGACATACTTCTCCAATTAAGGTTTGTAGATTTATTGGACTGGCCGGTTATTATAGTCAATTCAGAGAGGGTTTTGCTACTATTTTAGTGCCTATGACTAGATTAACTCAGAAAGGGGTTCCTTTTTTATGGTTCGACGAGTGTGAGTCAAGGTTTGGAAAGCTCAAGAATTTCCTTACTTTAGCTCATATTCTAGATCTTCTTGTTGAGGGTGAGGGATTCATCATGTTTGTGATGCTTCTGGCATTGGTTTAGGTTGTGTTTTGATTCAGCATGGTCGTTTTATTTTTTATGCCTCGAGATATCTTAAGGTGCATGAGCGCAACTACCCCGCTCATGATTTGGAGTAAAAGATTTTCACTGATCTACATCTCATAACCCAGAGGGAGCTTAATGCTAGATAAGTAGATGGATAGAGTTGCTTAAGGATTATGATATTTCCATATTTTATCATACGAGCAAGGCAAATATTGTAGTGAATGCCTTGAGTTAGAAGACAATGAGTATGGGTAGCTTGGCTTGTATTTTAGTTTCTCTAAGGCCGTTGGTATGGGACATTTAGTCCTTATCCAACTTATTAGCTTGCCTTGATATTTCAGACCCTAGAAGGATTCTTGCTAGTGTTGAGGCGAGGTCTTTGCTTTTTCAACAGTTTTAGGATTATTAGTTTGAGGATAGTAAGCTTCGCTTCTTTTGTGATTAGTTGTTGAGCAGTGTCTCCGAGAGGAACACCATAGATTCAAAGGGAGTGTTGCAATTTGATGGCCACATTTATATTTTAAGGACTGATGATTTGATTTAGTTGATTTTGCATAAGGCTTATGACTCTATAGATTCTATTCATTCAGGTACAACCAATATGTATAGTGAATTGTGATAGCATTATTGGTGGAGTGGTATGAAAAAAGATATAAAAAACTTTCTAGCTTGTTGCCTTTATTGTCAGCAGGTGAAGGTTAAGCATCAGTGTCCAGGTGGTTTGATTAAGAGATTGCCCATTCTCGAGTGGAAATGGGTGTAGATTACCATGGATTTCATTAGTGGTTTGCCTTACACCTCTGTAGTTCCTATGGTATTTGGGTCATCATGGATCAATTGACCAAGTCAACATATTTCCTTCTTATTCAAATATCCTTCAGTGCTGAGAGATTAGCCCACATCTTTGTGCGTGACATAGTCCATTTGCATGACATTCCCATATCTATTATTTCAGACCATGGTTCTGTGTTCACTTCTAGATTTTGGAGAGCTTTTCAGGAGGAGTTGGGAACCCAGGTGGATTTGAGTACAACCTTTCATCCGCAGACTGATGGTCAGTCCAAGTAGACTATTTAGGTGCTTGAGCATATGCTTTGAGCCTGTGTTATGCATTTTAGAGGCTAATGGGAGGAGCACTTAGGCTTGGCAAAGTTCACTTATAATAGCAGTTATCATTTGAGTATTAAGAAGGTGCCTTTTAAGGCTTTATATGGCAGGAGATGTTGTTATCCAATAGAATGGTCTGAGACTTTTGATATTTGGTCCTATGGTACTAATTTGCTTTAGGAGTTGTCGGTAGAGTCAGGGTGATTCAGGACAGGTTGAGAGTAGCTTAGTATAGGTAGAAGGCCTATTCAGACTGTAGGATCTATGCCGTGAGATTTGGAGTTGGGAATTAAGTATTCTTCTGTATATCACCCATGACGGGTGTGATGAGGTTCGAGAGGAAGGCAAGTTCAACCCTAGATATATTGGGCCTTTTGAGATTCTTTGTATAGTTGGTGAGGTGGCTTATAAGTTAACTTTACCTTCATATTTTGCTGCTGTCCATCTAGTTCTTAATGTTTTAATATTTCAACAACATATTCCTAATCCATCTCACGTGCTTAAATGGGACTCAGTCAAGTTGGATGAACGGTTGACCTTCGTAGAGAAGCTAGTGATCATTTTTGTTAGTAATGTTAGGTGGTTGTGTACTAGGGAGATTCCTATAGTTAAGGTTTAATGGAGGCACCGCCCCATAGAGGAGGCTACTTAGGAGATCAAGAGCGAGATTTGGACCCAGTACCCTCACCTGTTCCTGACTTAGGTATATCCTAATCCTTTAACTTTTGTGGATGAAATTTTCTTTAGTAGGGGATATTGCAATGACCCTTCACGTCATTTTCCATTGTTCTGCTTATTTTTATCGTTGGATCTTTTCTATAGCTTTCCCAAGTCATTTATAGCTTGCTGGAATTGACAGTTCGGTTACTGGGCAGTTCGTTTAGTTCTTAGATCCATTTCCCTGTTTTGAAGTATTCGTTGGTTCCAAATGGCCATTGAGAAAAAACATCAATAAAACAACCTCGAATGCAAATTTTGACTATGCCAGCTACTCCAGAATGTCAATTTTAGGCTAGGTGGACATTTGGTTTGGGTCCTGAGACACTCAAGCTCATTTTGACCTATTAGTCGAAAAGTTAAGAAATAAAATATGGGTGTGGGATCCACATTTGGTCAAAACAACCTCAGATGGAAATTCAATTCCGCCATTGAGTCCAAAACATTAAATTTGGTGTGGTTATATAGTTTATTTGTGTATACGGGATTTTGGATGAATCCTGAGGGCTTGGCGGAGTTCCAAGTCTCTGCTGTCTTCTATTGCCACCGCAATCGCGAGCCAACGGTCACAATCATAATACCCTTGTAAAGGTACTAGTGCTATCACGGTGTCTAGTTCAAAATTGCGACAAGTATATACAGGTCTAAGATACCACGATCGTGGAGCTCGGGTCACGGTAACGACTCCCGAGTACCTAGTATGGGTATAAATAGACCCCTTATGTCATGAAATTAAACATTCTCCGCCCATTTCTTGAGAGCTTATACCCTAAATAGTGAGATAAAGTGGAATCAAAGCTTGTGGGAGATTGGGAAGCTTGATTAACACTTATTTTTGCAAGTATCTTTCGATTTGAGGTATGAATTCACCCTTTCCTAGGTGGATTTTGTTGATTTTATCCATTTATGAGGGTAATGATTCCTTTAGCATGTGAGAATATCGGGTTGGTTTTGAAAAAATGATTTTCGTAAGTAGGACCCACATGGGGTTTTGATCTGATTTTTGGACCCGAAGCATAATGGTGAAATATGGGTATCATTATTCTCTTATTAATGAGTAGAATGTGATCTTTATATCTTGGTATCTTGAGGAGGTTTCTCAGAAGGGAAAAATGGTAGTTTAGTCGATTGTTGGGCTTTCTTCGGTGTTGAGGTAGGCTTGGATTTACCCCTTGTTAGGCTGAGCTAGTTCATAGTATTTTTATGATATTGTGTTAGATTCGGGATGGGTTTCTAGGTGTTGTTATGATGGATTGATATGCTTGGGTTAGTTGGACGGTTAAGCTATTCTAAAATAGTAAATTAGGCATAATGGACCTAGTTGCTCATTTTTAGGTGAATTTCCTATATTAGGGCTAACTGAGGCTTGTTTAACATCTAAAAGTGGAATTAGATGCCTTAATCCTAGTTCGGGTAATACTTGCCTAAAATGAAACTTCAGGGATTAGAAGTGGGCCCTTGACACACCTTAGGCTAAGATGCATATTAACTTTTGTAGACCATTATACGTTCGTTAGACTCTTGGAAATGCTTATTGAAGTAATATATGAGAAACTTGACACTTGATGGTCATGTTGGTTGATGCAAAGGTTGATGCCTATTGATTATGCTATTACTTATGCTATTGATGATATAATTGATTATATTGATATGTTTATACTTACCTGGTTCGAGTCCGGAAAATAATTATGATATTGATTATACTTACCTAGTTTGAGTCCATAAGATAATTATGATATTGATGATATTTACCCAGTTTGAGTTTGGAAGATAATAATGACATTGATTATATTTACCAGTTCAAGTCCGGCTAATTATATATTTACCAGTTCTAGTCTAGCTATTGATTATATTTATCAGTTCAAGTTCGTCTATTGATTATATATACCGGTTTGAATCCGGATATACATATTATACTATGATGATATAATTATTATGATATGAGTAACCTGGGGTGTGAAATTGTTTATAGTGAACCTATCTAAGTTTGAAAATGAGGAAATGGCCATAATGTGGTGAAATATTACTAGATGCTAGTGTGATAATGACAAGTTGATAATTGTTTAATTATTGATAAATATTGTTATTTGGTAAATATTGGTCAGTTGATGATTAATGATAAGTTAATAAGTGATGTTTAGTTAATGACGGATGATTTAGTGATACATGAAATTTAATTGCTACTTAATGGATAGTTGATAAGTGTTGAATAGTAAAAAAATGATGAGTACGGACAATCGATGGTTGTAGTGTGGTATGACTTGGATAAATTCCAATGGTATTATGAGAGTTGATGAATGACGGCGGTGGGTGTTGCTATCTTGTTTGTACTTTTCAGGCTTATGGGGGCTTGCGATGCATTATTTACTTTTCTGCACCAATTGACATATATGAGCCAATTTTATAGTTGTAATTGAGTATGTTTGATCCTTTATGTTCTATTGCGTTGTTATTCAAGTTATTTAATTATTTATGTACATCAATGTTGAAGCCGATTCAGGTTCGTTCCTACCTTGACACAGTTATGTTATATTGCCTTTTATCATTCTAATATCATGATTTAGCGAAGTCAGCTGATGATGCCTACTGAGTGCACTTATGTGCCTTTTGGTGTAGATTGGAGTACTAGTTGCCGCCGTTTATTCGTGTTCGTGCTGTGTTGGTATCTGGAGATAAAGTGAGCTTTTGGAGTCGGAGTCACCCAGTTTCCTCTATCTTTTTATGATTCAGCCATTTGTTTCAAGACAGATGTATAGACTATTCTAAATACTTGCTGTCTTGACTATTCTAAATACTTGGGTTGTATTATTATACTAGATGCTCTTGTACTAGCTCTACCAGGTCGTGGGAAGGTATTTATGTAGTGACTACCTTCTATTTCTTTTCCTTACTTATTTATTTTGTTGGACCGCTTATTAGGCCCTTTTGGAGCACTTCCACCAAGTTAACCCATTGTGTTTAGTTCTGGGTTACGGTTTGGGTTACCTATTGGCGGAAGAGAGTAGGTGTCATCATGACTCGTAAATTGGTTCGTGATAGTCACCTTATTAAGCTGCATATAATCAATACACATACGCATGGAGCCATTTTTCTTCTTTACAAACAACACCGTAGCTCCCCAAGGAGACACACTCGGTCTAATAAAATCCTTACCAAGAAGATCCTGAAGCTAATAATTCTGCTCCTTAAGCTCGATAGAAGCCATACAGTAAGGATCCAAAGAAATAGGTCGGGTGCCAAGATTGAGATCAATAGTAAACTCAATCTCACAGATAAGGGGAATACCAGGCAGGTCGGTAGGGAACACACGTTGGAAATTCACAAACTTCAGATTTATAGTCCAGCGACAGACTCTCCATACTAGTATCACAAATATAAGCAAGATAAGACTCACTACCCCTCGAAATATTTCTCCTAACATGCACATAAGAAATAATCTCATTCATCTCTAACCTTTCCATACCTCACAACTGGGGTATACCGGGCATGTATAAGGTAACGATCTTTGCAAAATAATCCATGAGTGCATGATAGTGGGATAACCAGTCTATGCCCAGAATCACATCAAGATCCATCATTTCCAGAATAATAAGATCAACATGAGTATTAACATCTCTAACAGTCACAACACAAGATCTGAACACCTGATCCACTACTAAAGAATCACCCATGGGAGTAGTTACACTCAAGAAGTGCAGATAATAAATCCCAAGATAACTCTAACCGTTGAGCATAATAAGAAGACACATAAGAATACGTGGATACCAAATCAAATAAAGCAAGTGCCACTAGCGACACACCAAAATCGTACCTGTAATAACAACATCCCAAGACTCAGCCTTAGGTCTAGCAGGTACTACATATAACTGACCATGCCCGCCACCTGGCTGGGCTATTGACCGACCTTCTGTCTTTCATGCCTGAGAAACTACTTGAGTACCCTGGAAACCACCCTTATAACCCTAAGAAACACCTCTAACAAAGGGATGAATTGCTCTAATAGGGGGAACACTCTGAGCTGAAGCAATAATCCCCCCCACAACTAAGGCAATCTCGCGAATAGTGACCACTAGCTCCACAACTATTATATGTACTAAGAGCTAAACTAGAACCAACAGATCCCACTTACTTGGAATAACCGTCACATCTAGAATGACCAAATAATAAACCACTCAAAGACTGAACACCACCCTAACCAGGGCAATCACTATCACTAGATTGAACTACGTCAGTAATCTAAAGCATTGCCTGAACATGTTGACTGGGATGACTCTGAGACCGATAGGATGGAGAGAAGGATATCTACCACGAAAATGGCTACCTCTGAATCGGAAACTACTATGGCTCCTACTGAAACTGCCCTGATGTCTAGGCCTCTTATCGCTGCCCCCACGGGCTTCATGATTTATCTCCTCTATCACTTGAGAGTGATTCTACACCTCAAAAAAGGACCTACCTGCAATAACTAAACTCTGAGTAGACATATAAAGTGGAAGTCTCAACCCTCTAACAAAGTGATAATACACAACTTACACATCAATTTAAGTGCAAGAGGGTCATCATCAATATATTTATCCAACTTTGAGTTGGGGTCTAATCCACGAGGAACAATGTGAATGGCACTCGAATTAGCTCAAAATAGATGAAACTTGCTAAAATTCAAACCTAGAATACAAATAAGTAAAAATTAGGGGGTTTGAGTGAGTATCAAAACTAATGTATATTTACGGACTTTTAAAGAACTAATTTAGGCTACAAAAATTAGGATATAATTAATTAAGCATGGATATTGGGGTTATGTCTAACTAAGGGAAGCTAATATGTGGGTACAAGAAAATCAACTTCAATTTTTAGCTCGAACATGTGAGGTTAGGCTTGGTTAGAGATTATGATACTAACCTTTTGACAAAGTACCAAACTATCACCCACGAATTCCTTTGAATACCTCGTGGGTGTGGTTAACTAAACATTACAAAGCCTCAATTTGGCACCCCTATTTCTAGGATGATGCCTAAGATACAAAAATTCCACAATCTATGCTTATTTCTAAGACAACAAAGAGAGAATAGCCAGTATCTAAGTTATTGTTCACAAAGGCTCATGTCACCTATTCTTTCAAGGATAGTTGAAGGATCTAGGTTAGCCACATCCTTTTTACAAGGATGATGTGGGTATTAGGAGATTTAAGGTTTTCACCAACAAATTCCATGTTACAATTAAGAATTTGTAAAACCCATTATCATGAGCTATTAATTGAAGCTAACAAATTGAACCCACACACACTTTCACCTTATTCTAACATAACCTCAAGAGGAAGAACTAGATACTCATAAGATAAATAAACAAACTATACCCAAAAATCTCCATTGATTTGTTTTATTAAAGACTAAGTGAATTTTACTTCAAACTTTAAACTTCAACAAATCTTCAATGAGAGTTTGCTAATCCTTCACTTGGAACACACTCTAATGTATTCTTCATTTAAAATTAATACAGTAATTTTCCTCCAAAAATGGAACCTAAGAAGTAGACAAAATTCTAATATTTGGGAATAGTTGCCTCCTCAAAGAGATAGGGTTTGAGCTCTTAAGGAAATCTGGGAAAAACTGTGTGTATTTACACCTTTTCCCTTGGGCTGTTTTTCTGCTAGGCCATGATTGCAGGAGTTTGTCCGCGTTTGTTGCTACCGCAAACGCAGTTAAAGCCATGCAATTGCAGTATATTGACCTTCTTGACTAATCACAATCGCGATAACTGAGGCTATGTTATGCTTCAGTCTTCAAACTATACTTCTTTCCTTCTTTTGACCCTTTTTAGTTCGTATCCACATATTTTTATCTCATTATCGATGTGCCTATAAAATGTGGATATTAGTGCATTTAATGACAAATATGTCTAATTTATTCATTTAAAACATGGTAATGTGCACAAAGTTGAGTTTAAATGATTGGTAAATTCACCACTCATCAACACCCCAACTTAAAGCTTTGCTTGTCCTCAAGGAACACTACCTCTTACCATGAGACAATGCACATTTATGGCCATATAAAATGACCCAATGATCACAATGATATCAATCTTAGTTACTACCTAAAGTAGCTCTTCAAACATGGGTAAAGCTATTATCCCAACACCCGTCAACATAAAATGCCATAATGAAGGATGAAAAAGACTTCAAAGATCAACAATGCAACAATCATCGATACTCTACAAGTGACTCACATTTTGACTTCAAATAAACTATACTCCTTTTACCTTTTTTCTCAGAAGATGACAAAATCACCCACCTCACCTTATTCACATACTTCCTCACAAGAAGAAAAATTCCAAACACCAAGCTCCCAAATATGCATCAAGGAATTTAAGTGCAAAACTCTCTCTCTCACACAAAAAATCTCTATGCTAACAGGTGTCATGCCATAGGCTTGCCCCTATTTTCAATCGCCACTACAATGAAAGTAAATGGTTGGAGATCTCAAAAGACTTTTTGAGCTTGTAACATAGGTTTAGGGTAGGGTAGGATATCATTTAGGAACGACAAGGCTATACCCTCCCTGAACATCTACATCACACTATTTAATCCAATTCTTCACTATGGGCCAGTTCTTTTTCTTTTACAAATGCCTACTTTTATTACCTTAGTTCACCCATTTTCTTTCATTTCTTTTTCTACAAATTTCATGCAATTCTTTCCTTTGTTGGGTTCTTTATTTTACTTAATTATTTGCTCTCAATGCTTAAGATCATAGGCATTCACTTATAACTTCGTGGCCCACAGTCACTTTCTTCAATTTTCACTACCCCCAACTTAGGCTTTTAGCCTCAAGTTACATTTTTAAGTTCAAGAAGGGTATGGTTCAAAAGAGGGATAAAAATATCATGGTTGTAATATATTTACCAAAGAAAGGTCTTAAGGCTCAAAGTGGGTGACTAGGGATAACATCTATGCATGGGTAGGATTTTTAGGCTAAGTGGGCTTCCAATGTCACAAAGATGGCCTAAGATCATCTCACCAACCAAATACAATCAAAATATAGCCTTGAGAGACTAATGGAGAAAGTTCTAGATGACACAAGTATAAAAGAGATTGATATAAATAAACTCACTGCACATGACATATAAATTCACTAAGGGGGCTTAATTTCCCCTCTCGTTAGAGATAAAATTGGAGAATCTATCAATTTTCACAAGATAAATTTTTGGAGTCACAAAAAGAGAAAAAGTTTTGTTACAAGGTCACTCACGTCCATGCCCTTGATTTTTGAAAAAATTTGGATGGAGGGGGGTGTTTGCTTTGCATTTGCACCACACACAATTTGCTAACCATGACAACAACCCAAGCCTTTGCCTCATATTGTGGCTTTCATATGGGCAAACCAAACATATGACTACTCAATTTTCACCATAGGTATAAATGTGATCCCAAATCAGAAACGCCATAATTACTCAAATATCCCTTTCATTTATGACCTCAATGCCATAGGTACTCAGACTTTCCTTGCATTTATAGCTCAAAACCCAATTATGATGCTTTTCCCGTAAGAATGTCATCAACCAATCTATCATAGGGAAAAGCTCATCCAATATCGTCACAACTAAAATAAAGATAAAGTAAAATAGAAATTTAAAATCAAACCAAATAACTAATCCATGAAATATGGGCACCATCAGAGTGCCCAAATGTAGAAATCCTAGAAAATAAAAATAAAGATCATCCAGAACACCATCAAAAAAATGTCAAGAACATAGAAAATATATATAAAAAAAAATACAAATCTAGGGACAGGAACCCCAACTGAAAAGCTAGAAGTGTCCTCACTGCATGATAAATAAAAACACAAGCAAAAGATAGGAGTGCTCCCTAAAATAACATCAGGAGCTGCTCTCTTCTGCTGACTCTGGATCAACTCCACCAGTCTTAGCATTAGACCACTAGCGGGAGCCTCATCATAACTCTTAACCCTGGAAGAAGGTAATCTATCAAGGGGTTTTAGGACCTTCCATAGGCCCTTAAACCCCTTCCATATTTTGCTGAAGAATTTTTCCTGCTTCTTCTCCCACTTCTTTATTTTATCATGGAAGTCCTAAATTTCTTTGTGAGACTCTGCCAATGTTGAGTATGCACTCTCGAGACTATAAACTATGGCTTCCTACTTTTCCTTCTCCTTATACTTCTCATAATCTGAGCGGGGCACATAAGAGTAATGCCTGGTGAAAGGCTCTCCCGGTCACTGAGGCAATCCTGAGACCAGCTCCTTGATGACCTAAATATCCACACAAATGTCTATCAAAGGCCTAATAGTGGATGGTCTACATGATTTTGACTCCTCATAGGTTGAATTATAATCGATCTTTCTGTTTTTGCTCTTACCAGGTGCACCTTTACCTCGGATCTTGAGTGGAAATATGTGGGAGTTTGGTTTCACCCAAGTGTCAGTTGGATACTTCTCTCCTTCAGCTTTTCTTCATAACTTAGTAATAAGAGAAGGAAAGAGAAAAAAGTGTACCACCCTAACTCTTAAAATGCCTCCATTCTGAAAGCATAATTTGACCCACATCCAGAGAGATGCCAGACAAGATACATGCCACTATTCGAGCTTGCATATCAGTAACAATAGTCATATGTGTGCATGGCGAAGCTCAACTACAAATGATATTCAACTAAATTTGGGCCTCGATTGTGAAGTAATTCATGGAGATTCCTCTTTTGGTGGTAGCTCAGGATATCTCTCTACTAGGACATAGTATGCTAGACATCCAAGTCCCTGGATCACAACTCTTTTCCTGGAACTCAGTCATATCTGCGTTTGGGAGTACATATACTTCATTGATCTGCTTAGCTCTAAAATACACATCTTTTCCCCTAATATTCATTACTGGGTCTGAGAGGGAGACTGAACTGATATTTCCATAAAATTATCACACCCGGTGCTCATTGGTAATGCAGGGGTTGGGGAAAAACATATCCACCAGCAGCAGTGAGCCTATTGAAAAATTTTGGAAATTTCTTTGGCACCTTGTCCATGTAAATAACCTTCTCTGGGTGTAACTTTGTCATCGAGAGGTCACTGTAATAAAGATTGTGACACTTTAGAGCCATGAAGCAGATATGGTCATAGTTCTCCATTTTATGGCTGAGTACCTGTAAGCACTGGCAGAGCCACCTTGTGATTAGGGGGTTTATCCGAACCCCTTTCGATGGAAAATTACACTATTTCTATATAGTGAAAATTCTTTTTTATGTATATATAAATGATGTTGAACCCCCTTCAGCTAGTTCGTGTGACTATGTTTTTCAATTTTAAACCCCCTTGGTGAAAATTCTGGCTCCAACACTGCCAGCAAGCGTATAATTCGGACTATCATTAACATTTTCATGCCAAAAACATGTTAGATTAATCATATAAACTCATGTGGCAATGTCATAGTGGGTTTTGGGGGGAGGGTGAGAAATGGGCATGCAGGATTTTTTTTCTCAACTAGAAACTAGCCCCAGTTATGGAAATCATGGACCCTTGACCATGATCGCGGTACCACAATCGCAGTCCAGATGATTGCGATAAGACCATTTTTGATAGATTCTGGAACATCACCAAGCACCAGATTTTAACCCCAAAATGAGTTACAATCAACCAATAGATTATTATGCTAATGAAACTTAAACCCTAAGTGCTTAATTGTGATCTTGAAAAGTGAAGAAATCTACAATGGAGTCGTTGGAGCATTCAATCAAACACATGGTGCACACACTAATCATATCCTATTTAGGCCAAAATTCGGGTACTCAAGACTTCCCCATCGGTGTGTACACCAACTACAATAGCTAACCACAAAAATAATCACATATAAGCATAAATTTAGCATTAGAAATACTATTTCACGTCTACTCCTAAAAATAAGTTTCCAGCCTAAAAAAAGCATAAAAATAAGGGAGTTGAGACCACATACCAAGTTAGAGGATGAAAATGAGCTGAAATCCACAACTTGGACACTCACACATAGTTAAATTTAAATAAAAGTTGAGAGAATTTGATAAAGGGATATGGGAGAGAAAAAGGTAGTCGGATGGTCTTTTAAACTGCAACATCACAAAGTCTTCGAATACCTTGTGGGTGTGGTCAACTAAACATCATAAAGCCTTAATTTGGCACCCCTATTTCTAGGATAATTCCTAAGATATAGTAATTCCACTAGCTTTGCTTATTTCTAAGACAACAAAAAGAGAATAGTTAGTATCTATATTATTGTTCACAAAGGCTAATGTCACCTACAACCCTTCTTTCAAGGATAGTTGAAAGATCTAGGTTACCCACATACCATTTTCAAGGATGATGGGTATTAGGAGATTTGAGGCATTCACCAATAAATTCCATGTTACAATCAAGCAATTGTAAAACCCATCAACATGAGCTAATAAACGAAGCTAATAAATGCAACCCACACACACTTTTACCTTATTTTAACATAACCCCAAGAGGAAGAACTAGATACTCATAAGATAAGTAAACAAAGTATACCAAAAAATCTCCATTGATTTGATTTATGAAAGACTAAGTGAATGTTACTTCAAACTTGGAACTTCAACAAATCTTCAATAAGAGTTTTCTAATCCTTCATTAGAAGCTACTCCAATGTATTCTTCACCTAAAATTAATACAATAATTATCGTCCAAAAATGAAAACTAAGAAGTAGATAAAGTTTCAATAATTGGGAATAGTTGTGTGCATTTACACCTTTGCCCTTAGGCTATTTTTCCGCTAGGCCACGATTGCAGGAGTTTGTCCTTATTCGCAACTATCGTGACAGTGGTCAGAGCCACTCTATCGCAGTTTATTGACCTTCTTGACTGACCGCAATCATGGTAACTGAGGCTATGTTCTGCTTTAGGTCTTCAAACTACACTTGTTTTCTTCTATTGATTTTTTTTTCAGCTCGTGTCCACATATTTTTATCTTATTACCTATGTTCTTGCAAAATGTGGATATTAGTGTATTTAATAACAAATATGTCTAACTTATTCATTCAAAATATGGTAATATGCATGACTGTTAAGTACGAATGAGTGGTAAATTCACCACTTATTATAAAGCAATAAACTCTCTCATACTCGTACACAGAATAGAAATAGCGAGCCTAGACAACTAATGAAAATGAGCCTATACTACATAAATGTCATGGATCCCTATTCCAATCTCTAAAAATGATATCTTAAATGATCCCTGAGGCTGTAAGGAATGTAATTCTCCAAGAACATCTCGGAGAATTGAGTCCATGTTAATGGAGAAAATCCAGCATGTTTAGAATCCATATTACATCTCCACCAATGTTAAGCATCCAAGTCTAACTAAAATATGGTGTAATATACACCATGAGTCTCAACAAGGCCTGAATTACTAAGCCTATCCTCACAAGCAATCAAAAACTCATATGCATCCTCGCTCGGAGCACTAAGAAACCTAGGAAGAGCTATTCTAAAAAATAAACCCAACATCTTTTGATCCTCTACAGACATAGAAAGCTTGGAAATCACTAGTTAAGCAACTAACAACTGAGTAATCATTAGTGTAGGAGGGACCTCAACTCTAGGAGCCACAACTACAGGCTGTGCCCCTACCTCAGTACGACTTTGATCTATAGACTGTACACTATTAGATGACGCACCACTAAATAGACCCAAAAGTTAAACCAAAGTATCTCTAAGTACTATAGAAAAAATAAACCCTGGTAGAGCTTGGGCTAGTACTCGGCCCACCGCTGGCTTAGGCAAAAAAATCTATGGCTCAAGAGCGGGAATAAGGTCTATGAAGGCCCCCACTCCTGGCCCCTAATTAGGGACATATCTCTAGGCTGTCCATGACCTCTAGGTCATCCATGATTAGACATAAGATCCCTAAGCTTGGTCTTGGGATGCTCATCTTATATAGTGGTAGCATGTGTCCTGACCATCTGTGAAAGAGTGAAATCAAAGGAATGTTCTATAAACTGACTCAGAATCTTAACATGAAATCAGTGAAAAAGTGAATAACTCCTAAGAATGTACAATAGCTTCCCAAAGATAGGAAACAAATGTTATCTTTTTAATCCGTAGAACTCTACTAGACACTTGCTCTTATACCAACAATATTGGTGAAACCTAACTTTGATACACATTTGTCATGACCCAATTTACGATTAAGGTTGTCACTTACTCTATCTCGCCAGTAGGTAAGCCAAACCCTAACCCAGAGTTAAACACAATGAGTTAACTTGGTGAAAGCTTTCCAACATAGGCGGATATCAATAGGTAAAATTTATAAATAAGCATAGTATTTATAATTGATAAAGATAGTCGACATAGATACCATACCATGGCCTAGTAGAGCTAGTATAAGAGGATCTAGCAATAATAATATAACTCAAGTATCTAGAATAGTTAATAATATCTATCTCAAAATAAAGAACTGCATATAGAAAGATAAAAGGAAATAGATGACTACGACTCCAAGATCTCATCCTATCTCCGGATATCAACACAACATGAACGTCGATCAAGAATGACAACTAGTAATTGGATCTTCACTAAAAAGGTATAGAAGTATAGTATGAGTACCAAAACCATGGGTACTCAGTAGAAATCATCAGATAACTGAGTTAGATAATGATATAAGTATGATAAAATATAAGATAACATAGTTAAGTCAAGGTATAGATAAAACTAAAGTAATTCCAACATTGCTGTAAATAAATAAGTAAATAAATCAAAATAATATCATAACATAACATAAAGCATCAACACATATGATTGATGAGTGGTAAATGTACCACTCATTTACATCTAAAGACATGCACCCTACTATAATCTAACACTATGAATGAGACAACTTTGTCATTTAAATGCACTATTTCTCATATTTTATAGGTATATAGGTGGTGAGAAGAAAAAAAGTAAAGTGATCTAAAAGGGGATAAAAAAATAAAGAGAAGTGAAAAAGCTGGAAAAGCAAGAGTAGGATATGACCTTAGTTTCCATGATCGTGGTCTGAGAGCCACAATCATAGCCAGTCAAGATTAGTTAGATTCAACAATTGTAAAGGACTCACCGAATTGCGGGAATTACGATCATAATCAATCTAGGGCAATCGCAGTAACACGGTTTATACCAAGGGGCAGTTTTGTAATATTATGGAGTCGACCACAAATCCCATATAGAGCAAAAACCATTTTGTTTTTTGACATCTTCCAAACTAGAATTGAACTTGGAGCAATTTGAAACCCTACCAAATTGGGAAAACTATTATTGCTAATTTGTCAATTGAGTTTAGTTATAATTGAAGTTAAATTGGAGAATATTCTTGATTTCATGTTGAATGGAAGAATTGAATGATCCCTTTAGCTTAATGAGTAGATAAATAATTATCTTGGGATTATGTTGAAAGGATGCAAATATGTGTGAGTTGTAGTTTATTAGAGTAGATTCTTGGTTAATTATGATGGGTTTTACTAATGCATGCTTGATTGTGATGGAATTTGTGGGTGAACACCCTAAATTTCCAAAATCTCACATCATCCTTGAAAGAGGGATGTGTTTATACTTTTGGGTCCTATATCATCTTTGAAAGAAGGATATGGATGCCAAGGTATTAGTGAAAAATAGTTAGATGTAGGTTATTCCCTTTTCATTATCTTAGAAATAAGGGTGGAATAATAATTACCTTGGTCTTAGGCATCTTACTAGAAATTGGGATGCCTAATTGAGGAATTGGGTGTATTTGCTCGCCATATCCATGATGTGTCTAAAACGGTCCATGGGTGATAATCTTGATGTTTGGTTGGAAAATTAGCGTAAAGAATTCCTAACCTATCCTACCCATGTAGTTGTTAACTTGAATTTGCATTTGATTTTCATGAACCCATGCATTATTTGCCCTTGGGAAGGCATAATCCCAAGACTCATCTCATATTGAAATCTTATCCACATTTTCCCTCTTGATTGGTAATTTTAATAGATTTTTTTAAAATAACTTTCTAAACCAACCCCTTATTTTAATTCATGCATTTTGTTTACACTATGAATTTATACTTAGACACTTTCAACACCCATAGGATTTAAAGACTAGATTCGCTCTTCGAGGATTCAACCCGAACTCACATCGGGTTATTATATTTGACAACGATCGCCTTTACTATAAATTATGAAGTAAGTTGAGAGTGATCAAAATGATGCCATTTCCAGGGAGTGAAACTTAGTTTTCACTAGTACGATGTTGATAGTAGCTTTGGGTTTACTCGTAGTGGTAGTTATTTATTTTGGTTATTTTTTTTGTTTCTTTTAGGTTATTTGAATAGTTTCAACGACACAATGAGTGACCATGTAAGTAATGCTGGGACCTTTTATGGGCCCCTTGATGATGAGGAGTAACTCCATGATGCTGGACGTGCGAGTGTTATCCATATCCTATCTAATCAGGGGAATGGGGTATTCCACGTCATGAGTGTTATGTTGCACATGCTTCAAATAAAAGGTATCTTTGGGGGTCAAGCTCATGAAGATCTAAATTTATACTTTAAGAACTTTATGGAAGTGTGTGGCCCTTTCAACATTGCTCACATCTCACAAGAGTCCATATGGTTGTGCTTCTTCTTATTTTTTCTAACGGGTGAGGTGGTGTTGTGGCTATGATCTCTTCTTGTTGGGTCAATCACATAATGGGACAAACTTATAGTTGCTATCCTAGATCGTATTTCCCATAATCTAAGATGTTGCAATGGTGTGATGAAATCACCAGTTTTTTTCAATTGAATGGAGAACCTCTAAATCATGTATGGGAGAGATTTAATTGGGAAAATTATTGTTGATAATTTTTCAATTGAGTTTAGTTATAATTGAAGTTAAATTGGAGAATATTATTGATTTCATGTTGAATAGAAGCATTGAATGATTCTTTTGGTATATTTTTTCCTTTAGCTTAATGAGTAGATAAGCAATTATCTTGGGATTATATTGAAATAGGGTGCAAATATGTGTGAGTTGTAATTTATTAGAGTAGATTCTTGGTTTATTATGATGGGTTTTACTAATGCATGCTTGATTGTGATGGAATTTATGGGTGAACTCCCTAAATTTCCAAAATCTCACATCATCCTTGAAATAGGGATGCGTTTATACTTTTGGATCCTAATCATCCTTGAAAGAGGGATAAGGATGACAAGGTATTAGTGAAAAATAGTTAGATGTAGGTTATTCCCTTTTCATTATCTTAGAAATAAGGGTGGAATAATAATTACCTTGGTCTTAGGCATCTTCCTAGAAATGGGGATGCCTAATTAAGGAATTGGGTGGATTTGCTCGCCATATCCATGATGTATCCGAAAGGGTCCATGGGTGATAATCTTGAGGTTTGGTTGGAGAATTAGCGTGAATAATCCCTAACTTATCCTACCCATGTAGTTGTTAACTTGAATTTGCATTTGATTTTCATGAACCCATGCATTATTTGCCCTTGGGAAGGCATAATCCTAATACTCATCTCATATTGAAATCTTATCCACATTTTCCCCCTTGATTGGTAATTTTAATAGATTTTTGTAAAATAACTTTCCGAACCAATCCCTCATTTTAATTCATGCATTTTGTTTACACTACAAATTTATACTTAGACACTTTCAATACCCATAGGATTTGACGACTAGATTCACTCCTCGAGGATTCAACCCGAACTCACGTTGGGTTATTATATTTGACTATAAATTATGGAGTAAGTTGAGCGTGATCAAAATGGTGCCATTTCCAGGGCGTGAAACTTAGTTTTCACTTGTGCGATGTTGATAGTGGCTTTGGGTTTACCCATTGTGGTTGTTATTTATTTTGGTTGTTTCTTTTGTTTCTTTTAGGTGATTTGAATAGTGTTAACGACACAATGAGTGACCATGAAAGTAATGTTGGGACCTTTGATGGGCCCCTTGATGACGAGGAGAAACTCCATGATGCTGGACGTGCGAGTGTTAACCTTATCCCATCTAATCAGGGGAATGGGGTATTCCACGTCATGAGTGTTATGTTGCACATGCTTCAAATAAAAGGTCTCTTTGGGGGTCAAGCTCATGAAGATCTAAATTTGTACTTGAAGAACTTTGTGGAAGTGTGTGGCCCCTTTAACATTGCTCACATATCACAAGAGTCTATATGGTTGCGCTTCTTCCTATTTTTTCTCATGGGTGAGGTGGTGTTGTGGCTATGATCTCTTCTTGATGGGTTAATCACATCATGGGACAAACTTGTAGTTGCTATCCTAGATCATATTTCCTATAATCTAAGATGTTGCAATTGTGTGATGAAATCACCAATTTTTTTCAATTGAATGGAGAACCTCTAAATGAGGTATGGGAGAGATTTAATGGGAAGTTCATGCAATGTACCAACCATAAGGTCCCGGAGAAGAATGTTTTCTAAGTCTTCTATTGAGTTTTGGATCAACTAAATAAAATTATGGTGGATAATGCAGCCGGGGATTCACTTGTGAAGTTGTCTTATAATGTTACTACAAACTTGCTTGAGGAAGTCATAAAGAAAAAATCGGGGATGGCATACCCAAGACACTGAGGTAGCTAAAGGGTCCCCTACCACCTCCTATGTTGATAAAGAGCAAAGAAGAAAGATGAAGTGAGGAAGGAAAACACGGCAAAAATGATGACATAATTAGAGCTCCTAAGAATGCATGTGATGGGTGTACCTAAAAAAATGGTAAATTCTATGGCATCCAAGGATATGATGAAGAAGTGGCCAAGAGGCATGATAAAGAAATTATATATTTGGCTAACTATTCAGTGGGTTCCCTCCCGACCTATCAAAGGCAAGGTGGAAACCAAGGTTGGACTGATCGTGAAAGAGAACAAAAATGGCATGATAGGGATAGAGATTGTAATTAGAAGGACAAGAAAAGGGAGTATGATCGATATGTGCCCCACCATGACCGAGTAAAAGGCAAAGAGTCCAATTTCATTGATCCTAAAAGTTTCAAGACCGAGGATGTGTTAGCGAGGATCTTGGTGAGAGAGGAGAAAATAAACAAGATGGTCCGAGACTTAAAAGGCGAATTTTTGCAAATCAATCAAACTGTTGTATCACTCTCAACCTTAATCAAATAATTGGTGACTTAAATTGGCTAAATCTACACTCAACTTAATGCTAACAAAAATGAGACCTTCCTAGTAATACCATTATGAATCCAAAAAATGATTTTTAAGTATTGGTAATTGTTATTAGGAGTGGAAAACCCCTTAGTGATATTGTGGTGGAAGTTTAAGAAGAGGCCAATGTTGAACAAAAAAATGTGAATAAGAATCTTATGGTTGATTCAAATAAGGAGGCTCCAAAGTCTCAAGAAGGGGATGAAAAAGAACCAATGATGAGTAAAGAAATGGTTGATGCGGAAGGAGATCCTAAGGTAGTTGAGAGTGATGAACCACAAAGTGATACATTTCCCACCATGAAGATTCCTAACCCATTACCTCAAAAACTACAAAAAAAGGAGGACAACTCCAAATTCAAGACGTTCCTTGCTAAGCTTAGTAATCAATCAATTAATATACCGTTGATTGAGGTTATTCAAGATTCTAGGATATGCTAAGCTTATGAATAATTTGATGTCAAAGAAACATCTTATTGATGGTAAGACCATTGAAGTTACTCATAGATGTAGCTCTATTATGACTAGTGCTATAACGAAAAAGAAAGAGGATCCCGAGGCCTTTATAACCCCTTGCACCATAGGGACACACAAGTTTAAGAAAACTTTGTGTGACCTTGGTGCAAGAATTAATCTCATGCCCTATGAAATCTATCGAAGACTTGGTTTGGGAACTCCAACTCCAATAACAATGAGGATTTTGATGGCGACCAGTCTATCAAGAGACCGGGTGGGATATTGTTCGATGTTTTGGTGAAGGTGGATTGTTTCATCCTTTCGACGAACTTCATGGTTCGTTATTATGAGATAAACCAAGAGATACCTATTATCCTTGATTGACCATTCCTTGTAACCATAAGAGCTATGATTGATATGGATCTAGGAGAAATGAAATTTTGGGTCCAAAATGATGAATTGTCCTTTTGGGTTAGCAAAATCGAGAACTAACCCATGGAACTACAAGTGGTGTCTGTAATTGATGTTGTGGACATAGAGGTGAATGATGGGTCCCTCGAGGATCCGACTTAAAAATAATTGTATGCATTCGGGGGAAGAATGTCCACTGTGGGGTCGAACAAATTAATTATTTATATGGGCTACTGGATGAGGACATGATCTAATTCAAGCCAAAGGGGTGTGAACTGGGGATTTGGATGGCTAAAAAGTTGTATCCAGGCAAGGAGGTTCATTGGGCAGCCACCAAGAGGGGTATATCGATGAATTATTTCACATCTAAGGCAAGGATATAGTTGAGTATTATTGGTAGCCGGGTTTCTTCACACACACAAATAATTGCTTTTCCAGATATGAGAGCCCAATGGTTTCTTGTATCCTAGACTACATTTCTTTGAATATTAGTCAGCTTGTGATTTCAGACATGAGGGATTTCAAGAACCACAGTGGTATACTCCTCTTATTTCTTTCTTTGATTACTGAGATGTACAAGAGAGCGAGGTTGAGGAGTATCCTGGAGACACTTGGGTGTATCCTAACACCTCAATTTACCCTGTTAAGATTCTAGGTAAGGGTGCATCTGGTAAGAGTAAAAAGATGAAGATCGATTAAGAAAAGTTGATAGGCGAGGAAATTGACTCCTTCAGGACATCCACTATAGGGAATTCTGAGAAAATCTTATTGGAGATAAGGGCGATAAAGGAGCTTGTAGTAGGATTTCCTCAAGGGCTGAGAGAGTCTTCCACTACCTAACATTTATATATTACTCGATCCTTTTATGAGAAGTACCTAGAGAATCAAAAGAAGCAAGAGACTACTATTTCTAGGATTTAGAGGGCCTAATCATCTTTGTCACATTATTGTAGGGATCTCAGGGACTCACACGAGAAGATGAAAAAGAGGGAGAAAAAGAGAGACAAATTCTTCACCAAGATATGGAAAGGGTGAAGGGCCCGCGGAAGGTCCTAAAACCCAGAGATAGACTTCATTATCCTAGAGTTGATTGTGATGATGAGGCCCCAACATAGTGTTTTGGTTTAGATGATGCAAGATGTGATGCTAAGTCCTAAGACGACAACAACTCTTGATGGTTATAGAGAGCACCCTTTTTCTCTCTTTATGCTTTATTGATGATGTAGTGTGGTCACTGCAAGATTTTTTGTTAGGGGTGAAAGTCTCCAAATTTATTCATTTGGTCTGTATTATTGAGATATTTATGGATGTTTTTATATTGATTTAGATGATTTTTATTTTTATTTTGGGTTATAATATTTGGGTACTCTAATGGTGCCCACATTTCATGGATTAGTTACTCATTTCATTTTTAGTTTCTATTTTTATCTTGCTTATAATGATATTAGATGAGCCTTTCCCAATGATAGATTGAGTTATGATATTCTTAAGGAAAAATCATCGTGATTGGGTTTTGAGCCATAGATGCAGGGGAAGTCTGAGTACCCGTAGCATTGGAGTTTGGGATTGACCTTACACCTATGGTGAAATCTGAGTAGCCATATGGTTTTCCCTCTTGAGAGATGAAATGTGAGATGAAGGCTTGGTTTGGCACCATCAATAGCAAATTTTATGTGGTGTAAATGCAAAGAAAACACCCTTTTCTATCCAAAATTTTTTGAAAACCAAGGGAATGGATGTGAACAATTTTGTAATGATACTTTACCTCTTTTTGTGACTCCAAAGTCTTTAGCTTTGTAGAAATTAGTAAATACTCCCCTTTTACTCTAGTAGGAAGTGAAATTGATCCTCCTTGAAAAGTTTGCATGCCATGTGCGGTGAGCGTAATTGTTTAAGTCTTACATATACTTGTACAATCTAGAAGCTTCCCCGTTAGTATCTCAAGGCTAATTGTGATTACACTTGATTGGTGAACTTATCTTAGGCCTTCTTTGTGAACATAGAAACCCACTTTAGCCTAAATCGCCTACCCATACATAGAATAGTATCCTTAGTTACCCATTTTGAGCCTTCTAACCTCTTTTTGGCAACCACATTACAAGCCCTGAACCATTCAAAGTTTTTCCCTCTTTTGAACCCTACCCTCCTTGAACTTGGAAAATGAAACTTGAGGCGAAATGTCTAAGTTGGGTGTTGTAAGTTTGGAAGAGATGACCTTGGTCCATGGTAATACAAGTGGATGCCTTTGATGCTAAGCAATGAAAGAAATGGAAAAAGTGAAAAAAAGAGGAGTCATCAAATGAAGGAATAATATTAGATAGAAAAAGAATTAGGAAAAAAGAAAATGATTTCAAAGGGATGGGTTAATCAAGGTAGATAAGTACACATGTGTGAATTTTGGAAACAAATGAAGTGGTCCATGGTGAAAAGTTGGATTGAATAGTGCGATGAAGATGTTCAAGGAGGGTGTAGCCATTTTATTCTTAAATGATATCATACCCTTCACCGAACCTATGTTACACGCTCCAAAAACCCTTTGAGATCTCCAACCAAGTGTATTCATTATAGTGGCTATTGAAAATAAAGGCAAGCCTATGGTATGGTACTCTTTAGCATTGAGAGAGTCTTTATGTGAGAGAGTGTTTTGCATTAAAATCCCTTATTTCATAATAGATAGTTTGGTGTGTGTGGGATTTCCTTCGTATTAGGAGGTATGTCGACAAATTGAGGTAGTTAAAATTATCATATTCCAAAAAATGAGGAAATATGAGTGTAGTAGAGTTGCTATCGATACAAAGTCACTTTTAGATAGTTAGTGATTTTTGCATTGTTATTCTTTGAAGTCCCTTTCATCTTTAAAATTGTGTTTCATATTGAGAGGAATTGTGCAAATAGCTTTGCCGTTACTTGAGAGCTATTTGTTGGTATTAACCAAGTCCAAAGTCATTGTGATCATTTGGTCGTTTAAATGGGCTTACAATTGCATAGTGTAAGTGAGTAAGAAGAAGTATTGCTTGAGGAAAAACAAAGTTTAAGTTGGGGGTATTGATGAGTGGTAAATTTACCACTCATTTACATCCAAATGCATGCACACTACTATGATTTAACGGTATGAATGAGACAACTTTGTCAATTGAATGCACTAATTCCCATATTTTGTAGGTATATAGGTGATGAGAAGAAAAGAAGTAAAGTGAGCTAAAAAGGGGTCAAAAAAGAAAGAGAAGTGCAAAAATAGGAATAGGATCTGACCTCAGTTACCGTGATCGCGGCCAGTCAAGATCAATCAGAGTCAGCAATCGTGAAGGACTCAACATAATTGCGGGAGTTGCGATAGTGATCATGCTAGGGAGATCGCGGATGCGTGGATTTATGCCAAGGGGCAGTTTTGTAATTTCATAAAGTCGACCCCAAATCCCGTATAGAAAAAAAACCCTTTCATTTTTTTGGGATCTTCCCAACTAAAATTGAACTTGGAGTAATTTGAAACCCTACCAAATTAGGAAAACTGTTGTTGCTAATTTATCAATTGAGTTTAGTTATAATTGAAGTTAAATTGGAGAATAGTCTTGATTGTATCTTGAATGGAAGCATTGAATGATCCTTTTGGTATATTTCTTTCCTTTAACTTCATGAGTAGCTAAACATCTATCTTAGGATTATATTGAAATAGGGTACAAATATGTATGGGTTGTGATTTATTAGTGCATATTCTTGGTTAATGATGATAGATTTTACTAATGCTTGGTTGATTGAGTTAGAATTTGTGGGTTAAAACCTCAAATTCCCAAAATCTTACATCATCCTTGAAAAAGGATGTGAGTGTACTTTTGGATCCTATATCATCCTTGAAAGAGGGATATGGGTGACAAGGTATTAGTGAACAATAGTTAGATATAGCTTATTCTCTTTTCATTATCTTAGAAATAAGGGTTGAATAAGAATTATCTAGGTCTTGGGCATTTTCCTAGAAATAGGGATGCCCAATTGAGGTATTGAGTGGATTTAATTGCCATCTCTATGATGTATCCGAAAGGATCCATGGGAGATAATCTTGATGTTTGGTTGATAAAATAGTGTCAAGAACCCCTAACCTATCCAACCTATGAAGTCGTTAAATAGAATTTGCATTTGATTATCACTAACCCATGCATTATTTGCCCCTAGGAAGACATAATCCCAAGAATTGTATCATATTGAAATCTTATCAACATTTGTTGTCCTTGATTGGTAGTTTGAATAAACTTTGGTAACACAACTTTCCAAACCAACCCCCCTTCTAAATTTTAATTCATGCATTTCATTTCGTTTACAGTACGGGTTTATACTAAGACGCTTTCAACAACGATAGGATTTGAAGACTAGATTTGCTACTTGAGGATTCGACCCCTACTTACGTTGGGTTATTATATTTGACAACGATCACCTTGTCAATACATTATGGAGTAAGTTGAGCTTGATCAGCGTCATAACTAAAAATTTGGCCCCCATATGCCAATTATGCGAAAAAGTAAATACCCATCACAAGCCCCCATAAGCCTAGAAGGTACAAACTAGGATGAATAATCCACCACTGTCATTTATCACTCTCATGATACAATTAGAATTCATCCAAGTCATGCCACACTATAACCATCAATTGACTATTTTCATCATTTGTCAATTAATGAACACTTACAAACTAACCATCATGTGTAAATAAATCATCCTTTATCAACTAGTCATTATTTAATAATTAACCAACATTTATCAACTAACAAATATTTATCAACTTACAAATATTTATCAACTAATCAACATTTATCAACTAATCATCATTTCACTAGAATCGATTCATTTCATACCACATTATAACCCTTTCCCCATTTTCATGCTTAACTAGATTCACTATTGTCAATCCCACACCCTGATATCATCATATCATAATAACTATGACATTGTATTATAACACACATACACACATACACACACATATATCTGCACTTAAACCGGTATGGATATTTAACAATATCCTCATAAATATCATCACCGATTTCATTCTCCATATCATCACTACAATGTCATCAATAATATCATTGCCATCCTCTGAAATTCTACTTGGTATAAAAAATCAATATCATCATCAATATCATAGCCATCCTACGGACTTCAACCGGGTATAAATAATCAATATCATTATCATTATTCAAACTTGAATCAGTATTTGTATAATTCATAGCATAAGTAATATCCGAACATGAACCGATAGTCGTACCATCATTATTATGGCCAATAGTGATGCGACCCTCCCTGGGGCCTTGTCATAATGGGTGTCCCAAGTCCGACCAGGACCAGAGACCACCCCATTACCCAACCCAACCTCCAACCACTTGCCCTGAGTTAGCTGAATTCCGAGCATGCAACATAATAGTGTAACTGCTCACACAAAGACCGTGGGCATAGATCACAACCGTGAACAACCCAACCGAGTCCAACCATCCCATACCAATGATCCAACTATACAAACCATACCAAACAAGGCCAAAAACTAGACAATAACCAAAGACATTCTTAAACATAATATAATTAATCCCAAAATCAAATATGATGGAACACTGATAATTATGTCTAATGATGCCAGACTCCCATCTTATTCCAATGCCAAGGCTGACACCAATACCGATCACACCTATTCTAACCTATAGAAGTACCACAAAGACTCTATCTGAAAGAGTAATGAAATCCAGTTGGGACATGCCACCCAACCATAGCCAAAAATAATATCCAAAATAAAGTTAAAATGCCTAAAAGTATCAATAACATAAAATAGAGCCTTCCAAAAGGATGGAAGCTCACCACTTGAGTCCAAATGCTATCCCCGGTCAATCACTATGTAGGAGAAGTAGAACGGCCGATTCCTGCGTAGTGTAAGTATACAATAGACAGCAGATGGACTAAGTGAGTGACCGCTAGCATGATCACAGGATAAGGATAAAATAGTGCGATTTATAAAATCAAGTAAAACCATCTATGATGCATACAACCATATATATATATATATATATATATAACCTTGCCGGGAAAAGGGACTGGGTTTAGCATGACTTTAAAACCTTTAACTGGGCTGTGTAACTTTGCCATCCTAAACCACCCATGGGATATATGGGTTCAGCTCCTCCTACTGAAAGAGCCCGTAGCCGCACGACAAGGGAAATATACCATCATATCCATAAATACTGCCGAAGCATTAAACAACCCAAATGACATCACCAATAACTTAAAGTACCTATACCGAGTATGAAAAGGCATCTTAGGGATATCCACCTCCCTATTCTTTAGTTGATGGTACCCTGACCGAAGATCTATCTTAGAAAAGAACTTGGCACCTTGTAATTGGTCAAATAGATCATCTATCCTTAGAAGAGGATACTTGTTCTTGACCGTCACCTTATTCAACTGCCTGTAGTCAATGCACATCTGAAAGGAACCATCCTTCTTGCATACAAACAACACTGGCACACCCTAAGGAGACACTAGGACAAATAAACCCCTTATCTAGAACATTCTTAAGTTGCTCCTTGAGTTCCCTTAACTCAGCCAGAGCCATTCTATATGGAGGAATAGAAATTGGACAAGTTTTTAGAAGTAAATTAATACCAAACACTATTTCCCTATTCGGAGGAACACCAGGAAGATCATCTGGAAAGATCTCTAGAAACTCATTAACCATAGGAACTGACAGATAATAATGACCTTCCAAGTTAGGATCTTTAACCCGGACCAAATGATAAAGACAAACTTTGGAGATTAACCTCCGAGCTCTAAGATAAGAAATAAACCTCTCTCTAGGTGCTAAAGAAACACCCTCCCATTCTATAACAAGCTCACCAGGATCCTAAAGATAACCCTACGGGTCCGATAATCCAAAGATGTATATCAAGAGTGTAACCAGTCCTTACCTCGAATGACATCAAAATCCACCATATCCAACTCAAACAAATCTACCAAGGTATGCTTTCCACAGGTATATATCCGGAAGTTATTTTGGATCCTTTTTCTTTTTTCTAACCCGGATTGAAACCAAAAGACAAAGCCATATAAGGAGTTATATAGGAAAGAGTAGACCTTGGACCAAGAAAATAATATACATCACAAGAGAAAATCTATAACATACCAGTAATGATATCATGTGACGCCTTAAATTCCTGTTGGGATGCTAAAGCATACAACCTATTTCGACCAACACTAGAACCAGGAGTAGTAACAGAAGCAGATGCCACACCACCCGATGCCAAAGTAGAAGAAAAAGCCACAGGAATCTTATTTGCCTCATATCAACCTTATTGACCAAACAATCCCTGAGCCGATGGCCCACCAAGCCACACTTGATGTATTTGTCCTTTCCTTTATTGCAATAACCCTGATGAGGATGACCGCAAAATTGATAAAGAGGATATGAAGAAACTGACTGACCTTCACTCACATGATATTGGGCACCTTGTGCTCGAGAATTGTCAACACCATGATGACACCTATCTCCTGATAATAAGGAGCACTTACAGAAGAGTAGGAACCAGAACTCCCCCACTTTTTTTCTTTTATTTGCCACCATCTCGAACACCATGAGATTGAGCCCCTCTTTGATAAAAAAACCTTGCTCCTCTTACCTTGCCTATCCCCAAAATCTACTTGCTTCCTCTTTTCATCCTCCACTTATTGCATATGAACAGTAACCTAGAGATTTCCATATCTTTAATAAAAAAAAGGTCTTGCTCTCCAAAAGTCATATCTTGATTCAACCCAGAAGTGAACTTTCTCATTCTTGCCCATATGTCAGCCACTAAATCAGGAGCATACCATGACAGCTGGGAAAACTTCAAGGCATATTCCTTGACAGAAATTCTCCCCTGCCTGAGGTTCACAAATTTCTCTATCTTTTCTTCCCTCAACTTTTAAGGAAAGAATCGATCCAAGAAGGTGTTAGAAAAGTCCTCCCATAACCCTTCCTCTTCCACATCACCTCTATCCCTATTTAACTACTCATACCACTGACATGCAACATCTTTGAGCTGATAAATTGTAAAGTTTACCTTCTCACCAATGGTAACATGCATTACCCAAAATATATTTTCCATATCATCTAAGAAACTTTGTGGATCCTCATTTACCTTTACTCCAAAAAAGTGGGAGGACCCATCTCCATAAATTGGTCAACCCTTAAGGCCTCAGCATACAAAGCACCAGACACGTACTGCTCAACCTGAGCAGCAACTAATTTAGCAATAGCATGAATAGATTGATAGAATTCTGCATTAGTTAGCTCGCCTTGAGGAGGATTAGTAGCAATCAATGAAACTCTAAAATTATTAGGGATAAGATCATCAGATCAAAGATGAACCCCTGAAGTAGGATGCACCCCTACATAATTACCCCTAGATAAAATAAAATAATTTCCTTTTGTTCCAGATCTATGAGGGATGATATGAAAGATGAACAAATAAGGATTAGAGAGGATTTCAGGACTGAGAATTCAATCTTGAATATAGAATACCAAGAAAGAGAAGCATTTCTAAATGCCTTGTAGCCTCTCCCTTATAAGTGTGGCACGCTACACACCCCTAAAAGAGAATCTACTTGACACGGATTTGTGGACTCCCAATTGACCATGAACCTAGGCTCTGATACCAACTTGACATAACCTTCCCTGAGGCCTTGTCGTAATGGGTATTCTAAGTTCAACCAGGATTGGACACCACCCCTATTACCTAACCCAACCTCTAGTCGCCTTTCCTAAGTTGGCTGAATTCTGAGCATGTAACATAATAGTGCATCTGCTTACACAAAGACCTTGGGAATAGATCACAACTATGACCAACACAACCGAGTCCAACCATCCTATACCAATGATTCAACCATACTAAACCACACCAAATAAGGCCATAAACCAGGCCATAACCAAAGACGTTCCAAAATATAATATAATTAATCCCAAAATGAAATATGAAGGAACAATGAGAAATTATGTTCAATGATGCCAACCTCCTAACCTTTTCCAATTCCAAGGTTGGCATCAATACCGATCCCACTCATTCTAACCTATAAAAGTACCGCAAATCCGTTATCCAAAGAGTAATGAAATCTAGTTGGGACATGCCCCCAACCATAGCCAAAACCACTATCCAAACTAAAGTCAAAATGTCTTAAAGTATCCATAACATAAAATAGAGCCTTCTGAAAGGATGGAAGCCTACCACTTCAGTCCAAATAGTGTCCTCGAGTCAATCACTATGTAGAAGGAGTTGAACGGTTGGTTCCTACATAGCGTGGGTATACAACCTCCTATAGACGGGGTTAGCGAGTGACCACTAGCATGATCTCAAGATAAGGATAAAATAATGCCATTTATAAAATCAAGTAAAACCATCCATGATGCATAAAACCATACATACATATATATATATATGTATGTATAACCATGCTGGGAAAAGGGACCGAGTATAGCATGCCTTTAAAATCTATACCTGGGCTGTGTAGATTTGCCATCCTTAGCCACGCATAGCCTATATGAGTTTAGCTCCCCTTTCTTAAAGATCCCCAGTGCGTGTAGCCACACGACTAGGGAAATATTCCATGGGATGACTAGTATATCCCTAAAATAAAGTGTGACATCACGCATACATAACCAAAACCAACCTTATAATGACAAATATGAGTTTCCAATTTTGGTCCCCCTCCGAGACCTCCACCTTCAACGACTTAGATACACTTCCCAACATTATTGCATAATTAAAACCAATTTCCAAAAAACTAAACCATTATCCATTTATTATCCAAGGCCATTGATATTGGTATCATCATACCAACCCTTACTTGTAAGTATCATCCATAGCCAACCTTTTATAAGTTTAAGGAGACTTTCAAGTGCCCTTCTATATACCATATTAAACTATTTGGGAGACTTCCATGTTCACTAAAAGCATAACCAATTATCCTTTAGCTATTTTCAAACCATTTAACCCATGCATAATTCCTTTACAAAGTTTAAAACATGTAAGAGTTCCATTAAAAAAAAGCCAATGCAATGAACATATCTTTATAAGCATTTTACCAAATGCATTAGGGGGATAATATAAACAAAACCAATTCCAATTACTAATAAGTCATTCCTGTTCAATCCAATTATCCAAAACCACCATCAATGGAAATAAAAACATAATTTAAACCATGGGAAACCATAGAAAAGCAACTAATATCAAAACCCCCAAATCATATTTGAAAGCCAAAGTCATGTAATAGTAAAACCATGAAACCATTTATATAAATCATGCCTTTAATTAAATTAATAATGAGGGAAGAGAAACATGCCTTAAACCAAGATGATGATGGAAAGAAATCACCAAGACAAGCCCCAAATTAATCCCTTAGTTGAAACTCTAGATCCCCTTGCTTAATAGCTCTTAGCAGAATTATGAAGGGTTTAGGAAGAGTTTCAAAGTGTTAATGAATAGAATGTTAAGGTAAATATCCTTCTAAGTAGGTTATAAGTCATGGGGCCTTATTAGGATAAGTAGGAAAATGTCCAAAATACCCCAATTAAGTTGCATAAAATCTGTTCACAAGGATATGACTGACCCTTATGAGTCATACCCTCCCAGTACAATTGGTATCCACCAATCATATCAAAGCTTTAACCCTTGGATCAAACATTGTATAGTATTAACTCTTCCAACTAAGTTGTAACCATAATATACAATCTGTATCCTTGTCCCATATCTCTAGCAGAATAAAATACCTAGGGAATTGAACACTATTTACCATACAAGTCCCTGGTATGATTGGTAAATTGGCTTACGACTCATGGTGAGCCACTCATACTCAAATTCAACCTAAGTAACCAAGTTTAAGATTAAGTTAAGGAACCAAATGACTTGTAACCACCAATACGACTCATACCCCTGAGTCGTATCCATTTCAGTAACCAAAATCCATCTCACCAAACAACACCGGTCAACATACGAATGGACCATACCATCCATACCCTATCATACGGCTCGTACGCATAAGTCATATTGGGTCCAGAGATCAGAATTCTACGAAATTTTCCTAAGGTCCAGAAACTAGGGTGTTTCAAATAGCATAATCATTAACATAGTATATTAACATGATCAATAATCATAATCAAAATAGTGATCTCTAGTATAATTAATAGCATGATTACCAATAAAGTAAATAAGCATGACCTTTAGCATAATCAATAACATAATCGCTAATTTAATTAATAGGCATGCTCTTTAGCATGAACAATAGCATAATCGCTAATATACTCAATAAGCATGGTTATCAACATGACCAATAGCATGATTACTAGTATAATTGATAGACATGATCACTAGTATAATCAATAGCATAATTATCAATAAAATCATTAGCATGATTGACAAGCATAGTTGATAGACGTGATTGCTAACTTAGTCTATTTCATATCCAATAGCTCAAGAAATATCCTAATTAATATCATAGCAAAGAGCTTTCTCAATAGCAGATTCAATAGCTCAATCATTAATATGTTCAATAGCCCATCATAAACTTACTCACTAACTCATTCATAGCATCATCGTTAAGTACTACTTCCAATGTCACCCATCATAACTATTAATTACCAAGGCATCTCAATATCCCCATAATAACCATTTTCCTGGATGTACCCAAGCATATAAAAGGTCTCTAATAACTATTACAAGTCTTGGCCTAAGGTGGGTTAAAGAGACCACTTCTAAAAATATAAAATAATTTACCAAGCAATGTCCACCTCGGACTAGGATAAGGTATCTAAATCCATCATTAGATGTTGAATAAGACATAACTATCCCTAAGGCAGAAATTCCTCCTAATGTAGAGTAACTAAGTTAATTCCACCTAAGGTAATGGCAATTCGGGTAAGTCTCCTCCTAAACTCAAGTGACCATGGAAATCTCCTTATTACTTAAGTAACTAAGGTATTTCTATCCTAAACAAAAGGCTACAAGGTCAATTTCACCTAAGACAGGAATAACTAGGCTAAGCATGCCCAAAGCAATATTTAAAATAGCCTAAATAATCCAACTAATCCCAAGTATTTTAATTTATTACACCAACACCTAAAACCCACTCCAAATCTAACACAATATCATAAACATACTATGACTTAGCTCAATATAAAAAAGGAATAAAACTTAGCCTACCTGGCTACTGAAAAAAGCTTCAAAAATCCACTAATTAACCGCATTTCCCTTTCAAAAAGCTTCTATAGATGCCAAGCTATCAAAATCACATTCTACTCATCAATATGAGAATAATGATACCCATATTTCATTATTGTGATTCGGGTCTAGTAATCACCTAAAAATCCCATGTGGGTCTCATTTATTGAAAATCACATTTTTGAAATGAATCCAATGTTCCTCCATGCTCAAGGAGTCATTATCTTCAAGAATGGGTGAAATTCGAGCTAATTTGGAGACAAAATCAAGCCTCCAAGGTTTTGGGATTTTTGAATAAGAAATGGGATATTCTTTCATGAAAAAAGGTGAAATCTTACCACAATTGAAAGATAATTGCATAAATAAGTGTTAGACAAGCTCCCAGATCACCCACAATCTTTAATTTTAAGTTATCTCAATCCTTAGGGTTTTAAGTCTTTTGTAATAGATGAATAATGGGTAAAATCATGCAAAAAGTGTCTATTTATACCCATACCAAGTCCTCCAGTATCACAGTCGTGACCCAATAATTGCTATCATGATATATAATGGCTACCATATGAGTCGTTATCGCAACAAAGGTATCATGATCATGTTATTTTGAGATGCACAAGAAAGTCACAATCACGACACTTAGACCCATGATTGCAACATATGTTGCTATTCTCAAAGGAGTCGCGATCACAGCCCAAACTATCGCTATTAGTGTGATGTACCAAATACAACTCTATCAAATCCTCAGGATTCATCTGGAATATCATATACACAAACAAACTATGTAACCCTATCAAAATTGATGTTTTGGACTCAATGTCATAGTCAAAATTTTGATCTAAGGTCATTTTAACAAAAAATATGTCCCACACCTAATTTCCAATTTCTTAACTTTTTGACCTATAGGTCGAAATTAGGCCGGGTGCTTCAGGACCCAAACCAAGAGTCTTTTTAGCCTAAAATCAATATTTTAGAGTTGTTGGAATAGTCAAAATTTTTATTTGAGGCCATTTAACTAAATTTTTTGCCCGATGGCCATTTAGAACAAACAAAAACTTTAAATTAGAGAATTGACTCTAAAAATAAAAACAATTATCCGGTAATCAAAATTTTAGTTCCAAAAAGTCATAAATGACTTGAGGTATCTATAAAGAAGCTCTAACAATAAACATAAGTGGAAATATAGAAAATGACCTGAAGGGTCATTACAAAAGATTTGTGCATAATAACAACTATGGAAGTAGACGAGTGTGGTGTAGAGGAGTGAAAACCTCCATTTATCTATTTGGACTCTATCATGAAGCTACCTATATTAACCTTTAAGCCTAAAGTTGCAAAACTTGAAGAGGATCCTGAAAATACAAGCGTAGAAAGAGCTATAGACCTTAAGAGTAAGCACTCAAAAGGTCAAAAAAGGAACAAGAAGATAGTCTTTGAGTAGGAGAAAGAGGATGATAGAATATGGTTAGGATTTATGATGTTAGTCATGCTACAATAATAAATCAGGAGTTTTTAGGGAGGCCACCCAAGTTAAGGTAGGTATTTTATTTTTTAGTTTTTGTTTATATCTTCTTTGTTTTTGTTTGTGTTTTTGATTAAGTCAACTGGTTGTAGGAAAGTCTAAAAATCATAGATCTGATCTAAGGATCATGACAAATACTGAGTGTGGGGTCCTTCAGACCTCTTTGATGATCATGATGCTACTAGCTAGACCTAGAGGCCTCACGGAGTATTTCTATCCTTAATTTTAATTTATACTTTAGGGGCAAAGTGTGATTTTAAATATGGGGTGGGCAATCTTTTAATTGTTTAGGGTGAAGTGTTGCTATAGGAATTCCATTTTTAATTATTTTCCAGTTTTTGACTAAATTAAATAAAAAATTACAACAATATTTTAGCATTATTTCTTTTTAGTTTTTTGGTGTTTGTTCAGTAGAAGCACACTTTACCCACCTCTTGATTTTTTTTTATTCTTTTCTGAGGGGGCGCCTTTTGAATCCAGTATTTCTTTTTGATTTTTAGGAGTAATTTTAAATTTTTTATAATTAGAAATAAATGAGATGTTCTTGATAAGTTCTATGTATGGTTACATGATGCAGGTTGGTTTTGAATGTAAAAACATGTATAGTGAGTTGAATGTCTATTTTTAAGACACCTAGGTTCATTTATATGACTCTTATGCTATGTTGGATTAATTTTGAATTCTTGTTGTTGCTTGGTTGAGAGTCTATAGGGATCCTACTTGATTTGAGCATGTGCCATATGTGAATGAGGTTTTCATTATGTTCCTTGTTGTATATTGATGTCTAGAACTTACCTGGTGTGTTTGCAAAGCAACATAAGGAATGTTGCATTTAGGAGATTATGTAGGAATTTTCCTGATAACCATGTTTTATACCTTCTTATCTACCCTTATTGCATGATGTTATTTATCCCCATTGAGTAATTAGCCTATTCTTCAGTAGCCTCATATGTAGCTTATCCCCTTTCTTTCAATTGATTATAATTTTATCCTAAACTTCTAACCACTTTAATTTAAAGATTAAAATGTAGGCAGTGTAAAACTAAAGAAGGAAATAATGAAAGTGAAGCCACAAGAAAATAGCTATTGGTGTGACAAAAGAATTTTATGTGTTATGGTTGGGAGTAATGTAATAAAGATAAAAATTAATCAAAAGTGAATCACGTGTTGATAGCAAATACTCCATCCTTAAGATGTGTGAACTAGCTTAAAGATATGGAGCAAAACAAAGTGAGCTGGGAAGAGAAAAATGGTAAACAATTTTGTTGGATAAAGAGGATTCTAATGAATGAGTGATTTATTAAAGCTCTTAGGGAAGATAGTCACTATTACTAGCCATAATAGTTCCTACCCATCCCTTATCCTACATTACACCCCATAAAGTTCTACTTGATCTTGAGCCTCAATATTATGAAATTAGTGGAGTACTACACTAAGGGAAAGCTTATGGTTCATCTTATGTGATTGTGAGAGTCAGCAAAATTTAATTCTTACACCTATTTTTGTGATAAATTGCATGGGTGACTCTCTTATGGTGAGGGAGCATGTTTGATAATGATTTGGTTGCTTTTATGGCCCCTTTGTTGAGTAATGTGCATGAGTTTGTGTACTTGGCAGATTCAATTCTTAAGGTTAGGAAGTTTTGAAATAGTGTTCTTAAGTCTTCAATTGTAATATGACATGCTTAATGTGTAACTTGCTAATAATGTAGTCGTGGTAGTTCTAGATTGAGTGTCTTAGTTTTATTAGTGATGTTAGTCTTTCTTGGATTATGCCTAATGTAAATAGTTTTTCAAGGATGAACAAGGATTTAAGTATTGTTGTCTTTGCGTATTTAGCTTAGTTTTGAGGACTTCTTGATATGCTAAAAGAGGTATTAAGGGTGTAATTATGTATATATGTGTTTAATGTATAGAGTTTTTAAGGTGAAATTGAAGCAAGTTAAGAATCTAAATGAACACATAGAGTTTAGACGAGAAAACTAGTGGTGCTAGCTTGAGCTATGCTTGTTCTAGTATACTTTGATGATCTCTATTGTATGACTGAACTAATGGTTGTTATATGATGTTATAGGTGAACATTGGAGGTCTTTTTCAATATAATTGAAGCCTACAAACAAGTTATAAGAAGTGGGGAAACAAGGAGCAAATGTACAATAAGATAAGAGCTTAACCGGAGTGAATCCTCCCCTTTGAGGGAGTGCCTTGAGCAGCACCCCCTAAAAATGGCTATAGGATTTGCACTGCACCCCCTACGGAAACCCCTCACTGACTTAGATTTTCTTTGGGTCGGATCTTCACCCCCAAATGCTAGTCTTTGGCCTTGCGACGCGAGGCAACTCCCGGGACATCCAAAAGTTAATTTTTATGTCTTTTAAGTGAGAGGCAATGTTGTAAATGCATATACTTCTTGTTGGGATGCCAATGGAAGACCTAAATAACTATAAATGGAGAAATTAGTCAAAATTGCATCCCATATTTTGATCAATACACTAATTAGAAAGGAAAAAAGACATCAAGGGGCTCAAACTAGGGTTCTCTCTTATTTAACTTTACTTTCTTGTAGATTTACTTTATGAACTCATATATGGTGATTCTTTGTAAGACTATGAGTGGATAAACACATTCATTATAGGGTTGAGTCTACAAACATGGTTGTGTAGTTATGGGTTGATTGTTGGTTTATATATTTATCAAGTCATGTGATTGTTCTTACATTCTTATTTTACTATTCTAAAATGTCATAAACTTTAGGATAAATCTAATTCTTGAAACAAATTAGCCATGGGAGTGGAGAGAAAAAATGAATAATGTAAGGATTGTGGATCATGTCTTTAATTATTAGATAGTAATTATTAAAAGATAATTTGCTGTTAGGATAGGGATATACATAAATGCCCCGCTTAGTTAATCAAATGGGAAGATAGGTTAATACATCCAAATTAAAGTCTCACATCCCCACTCAACGACGTAGTTGTGAGATTAATTTGGCTAGATTACTTAGAGGATGGCCATTACCAAGTTATCATATCAACGTCATAGATCAACAATCATGATAAACACCAACAACGACTAGAAACCATAGTTATGCATGAATGTGAAGTAAATGCCTCAACCCCGGAAGCTCTCCATTTATTGATTATAATCTAAATTTCATATAATTGTTACTTTTGTATTTTATTTATAAACAAAAACTCAAACTCCTAGTTGGTTACAAATCACACTTATTTAATTTTATTAGTAACACTAGAATTTGATAGTTTTCTAACTAACAAGTCCCTATGGGATCGATATTTAGCTCGTAAGAGTCACTTTACTACTTGGGTGACCACGTACACTTGTGTGTGAGTTAGGACGCCACATTACCTAAAATCAATTCAACTATGGTTACGTATACTTTTTCATTTATTTACTTCTTGTATGCACCCACTAACTTATGGGAGCTCGGTAGGGTTAATTGTCTTCTTTTGTATGCCTTTTGGGATTTTGGGGCCCCAATTAGGTTATAGCTAGCTTTTTGTTCTTACCATTGAGTTGTTCATTTCCTGTATTGCCTTTATTTATTTCCTTTATTGCACGTGCATATCTCAGTAGGTAATTATATTTCTACCTCTATTTCTGCTAACTAAGACAACACTCTCGCATTATACTTGTGCTTTTACTAATTTGATCTTAGTCATCTGATGATTCCTATTGTGATACAAGCATGAACAACATAAAAAAAGGTACAAGGTATTATCAAAGGTTCAAATTTTGAATTGAAGACCTTTTTGAGCCTTTTTGAAGCCTTGTTCAAGTGAATAAAGGAGGAGGGATCTTACACTCCATAAACCTCTTATTAAGGGCATGATGGACTTTTTACACATTAAAGTGACACTCCATGGGCTCCTTTCCTAAAGTCCCTCATTAAGGGTATTTGAGTCATTATCTTGTAATAGTATAAATAGACACCTTAGCTCTTATTTTTCTTAGTTTTGATATAATGAATTGAGTGAATTTTTAGATTGTAATTTTAGTCTTAGATTGTAATCAACTCCTTTTCCTTAAGAGAGATAAACCAAAACTTGAAGGTTCTATGCAAGTGAGGTGGATTCTTTACTTGTGTTGGCCATTTGGTAAGAAAGCTGGGTTTTGAGGAGTGTGAATTCCCATGGTCAACCTAAGAATGAAGTGTTATCAATCCATGGTGAAGTGTGTCTAGTTTTTTGATACACAATTAGGTTCTAATCATTAAAGGTGGTGTATGTTTCATTATCTATCTTTATATTTATGCAATATTCTTCTTCATCTCCTTTCTATGTGTTCTTTTCCTTTTTGTGTGGTTGCTGATTTTTGTTCATTGAGTCCTTAATTTTGGTTTATAGGTTTGTTCTTGTATCATATTGAGTACCTGTGCTCATACTACACTTATACATTTTTCCATGATGCAGACTTGAGTATGAGCCATCGACCTTGACACTATCATTGGGCTTTATTATTGATTTAGAGATAGAGTGAGCTTTTTAGAGTCCGAGGTTGATCCTCCTCCATTTGTTATGGTTATAGACTTTTCTTTTTGAGACTATTGTATATACATGTATATTTTGGATTTTTTTCTAGTATTTTGATATTAGAATGTGGTGGCTCTAGTACAGACCTTACCATGTCTTGGGAGGGATTTATTTTTTTTTTAAATTTGTCTTCTTCCTGTCATGTACAGTATACTTTGTGAATATTTATTCTTTTCTCATTTCCAATTAATTTTTATTGTATTTCTTTATTTCTTTTCTTTCCTTATTTTTCACTCGTTAGTCCATTACTTTTTATTTCAGGCTTACCTATTGATGGGATAAAGTAGGTGCCATATTGATCTGTGAAATCAGGTTGTGACTTATGAATTTTCATATTTATCTTTTCATATCAGTTTACAAGCATTTATAATGAAGTCATTATACTTCAGTTTATCTTATGTATTTATTATTGCATTTCAGTTCAACATATCAAAATTTTCCCAACATGATCAGTTGTTTTACAGTTGGATATCTCACATGATAAATTCATTTAAAGTACTAGTCATATACTTTCTTTTGTTTTATATTATCATATGCTATATGTTCTAACGTTCAGCCTTAGACTCACAGTTAACACGATTCATCAGTACCCTCTTAATACAAAAAATGGTGAGTCCTTATCATTTGAGGAACAATATTCATTATATTTGAGTAGCATTATATTTTCAGGTAGTTTAGATTTAGCTAGATACTTATCCCAGTAACTCATCTTTTAGTAGTGACTTTCAGACAAATAGTAACCTCTTCAGTTTGTGGTTTGTTTTTCAAACTTGTTTTATCCAGTCATTATAGAACCTTGTTGTTTAATTAGTTAGCTTACACATTAAGTTATTTAGTTAATTTAGTAGATAATATTATGCAAGGCCATGGATTAGGTTAGGGTTACTTATGGCTCTAAGCACCATGTTACGTCCAGGGTGTAGGCTCAGGTCATGACAAACTTCGAATTAGAGTATCAGATTTAAAGTGCCCTAAGGTATCTGAAGCCACATTAGTTTGAGTCTTATTCATGGGTGGGAAGTGCACCATAATTATGAGGGCGAGACTACAACACATTTTAGGAAAGTCTTACTTTTTTCATAGTTCCTAGCATGCGATAAAGTATAGCTCTATTTAATCTCTTTCTAATTATTGCTCTATATATTTACATAATATACCTCGCCAAAGAGCAAACAAATAAAGGAAAGGTAATGGTAACCAGTAAGCCTCACCAGCTCTAGCAAATCCCTTGAATGAGCTAGTCACTTATGCCAATACAGGTTTGCCTTTCAAGTGTTTTCTTTAGACATGACCAACCAGGTCAATCGGTAAGCTATTACACCTGCTAATCCTAATAGAAATGCAGCTACTATGAGAGTTTGGGACTTCAATAGGATAAATCCTCTGGAGTTCCATGGTCTAAAGGTTGATAAAGATCCATAGGATTTCATTGTGGGTTAGAATATCACTCGGATTATGGGCATTACTTCAGTTTAGAATGTTGATTTAGATGTATATCAGTTGAATATAGTGGCTCAGAATTGGTTTAAATAGTGAAAAAAGTGTAGATGTATGGATGTAGGCCCAGTTGATTGGGATGAGTTTGTGACTTTTTTTCTAGATAAATTATTTCCATATGAGTTGAAGGAAGCTAAGGTTAATGAGTTCATCAATTTGAAATAGGTTAATATTCAACTATCCATGTATACTTTAGAGATGATGGCTGAGCCAAGGGCTCAAATGAGTAAGTTTGTTTTAGGTATCTCTGAGTTAGTGTTTAAGAAGTGTAGGACCACTATGCTTATTGGAAGAATAAACATCTCCAAGCTTATGACTCATATTAACAAATTAAGTAAGAAAGGATAAAAGAGAAAGAGAGGGAGACAAAGAGAGCCAATATGTAATTTTTACTACTCTCAACAAAGTTTAGGTAGTGGTAATTGCTCTTAGTATAAGTAGAGTTTTTTAGCTCTAGCACCTTCTTCATCTAGTATATTTCTCCCTAGGACTCATTATTATTAGAAGAATAGAGCACCAAGCTCTAAGTCTCAAGTGTTATAGGCAGCAACATTTTCCCAATATATTCTAAGTGTGGTTTATCAAGTGTCATAGGCAACAACACTTTCCCAAAATATTCTAAGTATAGTAAAAACCATCTAGGAGGTGTCGTATTGACAAGGAGGGTTGCTTTGAATGTGGTCAAATGGGTCATAGGTTGAGAGAGTGTCCTTCTTAGTACATATAAATGGAGATAAAAAGGTTTAGTCTACTACTCAAGTCATGAAACTCAATAGGATGCCTCATCTAGCAGGTGGTGGGCAATACCAAAATAGGTCTTATGCTTTCTAAACTTGATAGGATTAGGAAGGTTCCCCTAATGTAGTCACTGATACGTTATGAGTCTACCATATTGTTGGATATGCCTTATATGATTGTGGAACTAGACTTTTCTTCATAATTTCTTATATTGTAGTAGATTTCAGTATTAGTCTTGAGACTTTTTAAACCTTTCTCAGTCTCTACTCTTATTAGTGGCTTAGTTATATCTTACCTAGTGTATAGAAATTGCCAGTCACAATTTTTAAGAAAACCACCAGAATTGATCTAATAGAACTAGAAATGACTAATTTTGATGTTATTCTTAGCATGATTATGTTATATTCCTATTATGCTTTATTCGATTATAGAACCAGAGTCATTAAGTTTCTATTTCCAAATGAACTAATTTGAGAATGATGATAGGTTGATCTATCTCCTACCATAAGGCCAGAAAAATGACCTATAATGGTTTCATATACCATCTAGTGTGGGTGAAGGGTTCTAAGTCCAAAAACCCTAATTCTTTAAGTATTTCTAGCTGTGAATGAATTTCTAGAAATATTTCCCAAAGATCTACCTGGAGTCCCTCTTGAGCGGGATATAGACTTTGATATTTTTGTTCTTCTGGATACCTGACCTAGCTTAATCTTTCTTAAAGAATGGATCCAATCTAGATTAAGAAATTGAAGGAACAATTAAAGGACCTCTTAGAAAAAGGTTTCATCAGACATAACGTCTCCTCATGGGATGCTCCAGTTCTCTTCGTACAAAAGAAAATGATTCCCTTAGAATATATATTTATTACAATCAATTCAACAAAGTCACAATTAAGAATAAGTATCCCATTCCTAGGATTTATGACTTTTTTGACCTGCTTTAGGGTGCCAGTTGTTTTGCAAAGATAGACCTTATATCCGGCTATCATTAACTAAGAGTCAGAGAACATTACATTTAGAAGACAACTTTGCTATGAATTTTTTGTTATGTCTTTTGGACTAATGAGTTCTCCCACAACTATTATGGACTTGAAGAACAAGGTGTTAAATCAGTACTTGGACATAATCGTCATTGTGTTTGTAAATAACAGCCTCATATATTCTTAGAATGAGGATGAACATGCAAACCATTTGAGAATTGTCTTGCAGACTCTCAAAGACCGCCAATTATTTGCTAAATTCAGCAAGTGTATATTTTTTTTGAACTAAATAACATTCCTTGGTAAAATTATGTCCATGAAGGCATTCAAGTTGATCCTCAAAAGACCGAAGTAGTTAGGAACTGACCTAGACCTATCTCTCCATTAAATAGAAAGAGTTTCCTGGGTTTACCTGGTTACTACTGATGGTTTGCTAAATTATTTTCATCTATTGCTTATCCTATGTCCAAATTAACTCAAAAGAAAGCCAAATTTAAGTTGTCTAACTCTTTCGAGAAGAGTTTTCAAGAGATTAAAACTAGACTCACTTTTTTTCCATAGAGGGTATAAATTGCTTTGATTTTTTTTACTTTGATGCTTCTAGAGTTAGCCTTGGTTGTGTGTTGATGTAGCATGGTATGGTTGTAGCTTATTCCTCTAGAAAGATCAAAACCCATGAGATGAATTACCAGATTGATAATCTTGAGTTGGCAGCTATAGTGTTTTCCTTAAAGATTTGGAGGTACTATCTGTATGAAGTTCACATGCATGTGTTTACTTATTATAATAGAATTCATTATATCATAAGAGCCTTTAGTATATGTCTAGAAGAGTGTAAGGCCCTGAGTCTGTATCCCGGATACTACACGGTGCTCATAATCCCAAAGGACCACAAGCTAACCCATGATTGGTACCTGCTGCAATAACTGAATAATAATACTGCAGTATGCGGAAATTAGGAAGAAAACATGCCATAAGGTTCAATACCATAACAAAACTGAATACGGTATAACAATACCAAAACTAAAACATCTGTCAGAAAAATACTCTAGTCTGAAAATACCTCTAAACTGTCTGAAATATGGAGTTGATGGGACAAGTCCCCAACTACTAAAATAAGTTAAACTACTGAAATTATCATCATTTCCTCGAAATAAGAGGAATCATCACTAACTCTATTAGCTGAATATCTGAACTGCTAAGTATGATCGGGAGCCCACTTATTTGAACCTATGATATAAAACATCATAGTGCAAAACAAAGGTATGTGTCAGTACTTTGAATGTACTAGTATGCAAAGTGAGGTAGGCTAAAATGCATAGGTTCATATGCATGAACAATTCTGACTGAATAACTTGAATATAACTGAATGGGAGTACATATATAAATACGTATACTATAATCTGAGGTCGTGATAACACTTGATACTGAGTTCTGAATTATTGAGCAACTGTATCTGACAATATTGATCTTATGGAACTATACTGAGTTCCGTACTAAACTGAGTGATTGTATCTTACAATCTTGAATTTATAGAACTAAACCAATTTCTATTCTGAGACTGGAACTGAAACTGAGACCGTAGGAGGTAATCATCTAACCGATATGCCCCTTTCTAAATATATTAGGGTTCAACTTGTAACCCCAGTTTGAAGGATGTCAGTATTGTTCCATGAGTAAAGATAGCTGTGAGTTAATCCTCTCTGACAGGAAGCTCTTTCATCAACCCTCGCTAGAAAGATAACTCATACGAGATGTATCAACCCTAGTCGGGTAGGAAGATATCTCAACCTACACTGGCTATGAAATTTTGTAATGCAGAGATTGCTACTAAGGGTCAAACCCTCTGCTGGAAAAAATGCCCCCATTCCTAGGTTAACTCGGTGCTGAATTCTACTCCTATCTAAATAGAGACTGAACTAATTCCTAGTTCATACTAGGCTTGATTGAACTATTACTGATTATACTATCTAACTGAACTAAACTGAGTTCACTAAGTTTCATTGACAAATGGAATGCTACTAAATTCTATTAACTAACTGAAGTTACTGAGGTCTGAACTGAATACTAAACTGGACTGGACTGATACTGAGTTTTTTCTGAGTTTTGTTACTGACTGAGAGTACTACTGATCGTGACATGACTGATACTATCCTGAGACTGACCATGGCTCTAGGTAATCAGCTAAATTTTCTGGTATTAAATACCCCCAAGACTCAATAGCATAAATTATAAGACATGGCACAATCTTAAAACATGATAATTAACTACTTGATCATCGTTCATTCATTGGGACATTCTAGAAAACACTTGCATGACATGAACTTGAATACATGCTAACATGATATAGTTTCATTATTCAATTCTCATGAACAACTCATCAAACACTTGAAACATGTTATATATGTACATAATACTAATCAACACATGAGCATCACAATTTCAAGGATTTAACATGAATTCATATGATACTACATACATAATAGTTGTTTTACATAAATCTTTCACTTAACATGGAATAAAAATCCAATCAGCATTATAATCATAGATTCACTTGAATCCAAAACATGGAAAGCATGAAATCAAGCTACTTGATATTTAAAAGAGTTTCTTGGACTTCAAGGGTGGAAGGAACCCTTGGATGAACACTTGACATACCTTGGTTGCTAAATTTTTGAAGAATAATGGTGAAAATCTTGAGCCTTGAATTTAAAATTAAATCACCTAGGGTTTTTGTTATTGAGCAATTTGTGAAATAATTAGTATATGATGCAAATAGAAGGTTAAATTTCATGTTTTGGGGGGATGAAGGACGTGGGAAAAGACTCAAATACCCCTAAGGACGAGTCTTCTTAATGACTGAAAACTAAAATATTGATGCACAAATCAACGCGTTGTGTCATTGGCATCGACGCGATAGCCAATGCTCCGTGTCAAGTACGTATCAGTTCACTGGAAATTGCCACTGGGAGCCAAGGAAAATATTAATCGATGCGATGGCCGTCGCATCGCGTCGAGATCACATCGATACACTATTTTGGATTCTCAAATATGGTTCAAACAAGGTCTAAAAAATATAAAACTCGTCTGGGAGCACCTGCAGACATTCATGATCATGAATCAACCTAAATATTAATAATTTAAGGCCATAGGGTCCGTGAAATAGAGTTACCAACTTACAAAGGCCAAAATAATACTAAGTCTGAATACTTTACTAGAATTTTCTAAGTCTGAGACCCCTTAGCAAGCTTAAAAGACTGAGTTGAGCTTAGGATTTTGTGGGGTCTTACAATATCTCCCCCTTGGAAACATTCATCCTCAAATTATATTGATTAAATTGAGAATACTGATAGACTGGATTTAGACACTGAACATGCACAACTGAAGTATGATTTCATGACTAAAATTATTGATATATTGAATTATCATAATGAACATGCATATCTGAAGCATGAGTGCATAGCTGAACATGATTCATGAATGCATGATTGGGATTACTGATAAGTTGAGTTTATATATTGAACATGCATGTCTGATGCATGAGTACATGACTAAATTGATTCATCAATCCATTACTGAGTATGTAACTCTAATTGTTACCAAGTTGGTAGCTATATCTGAACATGAGACTGAGTAAAATCAAAGGAAATCTGTTACCTTGGCCTGAGTCTGAATTTGCAGATAAGAGAAGAAGATACTTGGTATGCATGTTTGCTTCTGCTTCCCAAGTATCTCCCTCAAAAGACTGATTTCGCCAAAGAACTTTGACTAGGAGGACTTTTTTGTTCCTCAGTCTACGAATCTAATAATCAAGGATTTAGATTGGGATCTTTTCATAAGAGAGGTTGTTCTGAATATCTATGCCCTCTATAGGGACTACAACTGCTGGGTCACCTATGCATTTCTTTAGCAAGGAGATATGGAACACTAGATGCACTGAAGCTAAGTCTGAAGGCAACTCAAGATCGTAAGCTACCTTTTCAAAATGATTGAGAATTTGGTAAGGAACGGCATATCGGGGAATGAGTTTCCCCTTCTTGCCAAACCTCTTCACTCCTTTTAAAGGAGAGATTTTCAAATATAAAAAATCACTAATCTCAAACTTGAGATCCTTTTTGCGCACATCTGCGTATGATTTTTATTGGCTCTGAGTTGTCTTAAGCCTTTCCCTGATCAACTGAATTTTCTCTAAGGTATCAAATACCAAGTCAGGCCCTACTACTACGGCCTTACCCACTTTAAACCAACCAAAGGGAGATCTACACCTTCTCCCATAAAGCACCTTAAAAAAAGCCATCTGAATACTGGAATAATAGCCGTTGTTATATGTACATTCAACCAAAGGCAAGTGGTCATCCCAATTACCTTTAAAGTCTATCGCACATGCTCGCAGCATATCTTCTAAAGTTTGAATGGTCCGTTTTAGTTGACCATCTTTCTAAGGGTAAAAGGTTGTACTGAGATAAACTCGGGTACCAAGACCCTTTTAGAATGCCTTTCAGAAATGAGAGGTGAACTGGGTACATCTATCTGAGATAATGGATAGCGAAACACCGTGAAATCTGACCAACTCCCTAATACAGAGTTTGGTGTAATCCTTAGCTGAATAAGAGGTATGGACTGGTAGGAAATAAGCTGATTTGGTCATCCTATCGATAATGACCCAAACTGAATCATAGTGATGACGAGTATGAGGTAAACCCATCATAAAGTCCATGTTCAATTCTTCCCATTTCCAGGTGGGAATGCTGAACTCTTGCATGGACCCACTAGGTTTCTAATGATCAATCTTAACCTGCTGATATGTTGAGCACTTAGCCACAAACTCTACAACGTCTCTCTTCATCCCACTCCACCAATAGATCTCCTACAAATCACGGTACATCTTAGTGGCCCTTGGATGAATAGAGTAGCGTGCACCATGCGCTTCTGCAAGAACTCACTATCTTAAGTTGTCTACACCTGGCATACATAGTTGACCCTGACAAAGCAAAACACTATCTCCCTCTTGGGAGAAGAGCTCTACTTTCTGATCTCTGACTAATTCTTTTAACTTGACTAGACTAGGATCCCTATCCTGCTTTTCCTTCACCTTGGAAATTAGGTATGATTTTGAACTACTCTACACCCATACACTACCTTCTACTGAATCGACTAAGCAAACACCTAGTCTGGAAAGCTGATGAACTTATTAAACTAACTTTTTTTTACCATCCTCTACATGAGCAACATTCCCTATAGACATCATACTAAGAGCATCAGCTACTACATTGGCTTTACCCAGATGATACAAAACACTCATGTCGTAATCCTTTAACAACACCAACCACCTTCTCTAACAGAGATTTAAATCTTTTTGAGAGAGCATATACTGTAGGCTCTCATTGTCAGTAAACATATCAACGTGCACCCCATACAAATAGTGCCACCAAATCTTTAAGGAAAAACTACTGCTGCAAACTCAAGATCATAGTAGGATAGTTATTTTCATGGGTCTTAAGTTGTCTAGAGGCATAGTCTAAGACCTTACATCTTTGTATCAAAACACACCCAAACCGACTCTGGAGGTATCATAATATACCACAAACCCATCTGAACCATCTGGTAGGGTCAAAACTGGAGCTGTAGTGAATTGATTCTTCAACTCCTAAAACTCTTTTTACAAGAATTTGACCACTGGAATTTGACTTTCTTCTGAGGCAATCTGTACATACGGGATGCAATAGATGAAAATCCCTTAACAAACCATCAGCAATAGCCATCCAAGCCTAAGAAACTCCTGATATCTGATGGAGAGATAGGTCTAGGCCAGTTTCTCACTGCTTCGGTCTTTTAGGGATCAACTCTAATGCCATCATAAAAAATGATATGGCCAAGGAAGGCTACTGGTCTTAGCCAAAATTTTCACTTACTGAATTTGGTGGATAGTTGGTGATTTCTGAGAGTCTACAATACTATTCTGAGGTGGTTTGCATGATCATGCTCACTGTGGGAGTAGACAAGAATGTCATCTATGAAGACTATGATGAATATGTCCAAGTACTACTTGAACACATAGTTTATTAAGTCCATGAAAGCCGCTTGGGCATTGGTAAGACCAAAAGACATGACTAAGAATTCAAAGTGACCATACCGAGTTCTAAAGGCTATTTTTAAAATATCACATTCATTGACTATGAGTTGATAATAGCCTGATCTAAGGTCTATCTTAGAAAAGTAACTGGCACCCTGATGTTGGTCAAACAAGTAATTGATTCTAGGAAGTGGATACTTGTTCTTGACCATGACTTTATTTATCTGACGATAATCAATTCACATTTTGATAGAACCGTCTTTCTTACAGACGAATAAAACTGGGGCTCCCCAAGGGGACACACTAGGTCTGATGAATCCCTTATCTAGGAGATCTTTTGACTATTTTTTAATTCTTTGAGTTCTACTAGAGCCATTCTGTATGGAAGAATAAATATGGGTTGAGTATCTGGAAGAAGGTCTATTTCGAAGTTCATTTCCCTTACGGGAGGAACTCCGAGAAGATCTTTGGGAAACATATCTGGGAATTCATATGCTACTAACACTGATTCAAGATTAGCGATTTTTGAACTATAGTCCTGGACTCAAACAAGATGGCAGACACATCCCTTAGATATCATTTTTCTTGCCCTTAGGGAAGAAACAAGTTAACCTCTAAGTGCTGAAGTACTACCCCTCCACTCAGGACGGGTTCATTCAAAAATAAAACTGGACAATTGTATTTTTGTAGTTGACTGAGGCATAGTAGGAATGAAGTCAATCCATGCTGACAATGACATCAAAATTAGTTATCTCTAATTTTACTAAGTCTACTGAAGTGGCTTTCTGAGATACCATAACCGGAATGCTCCTATATTCCCGTTGGGATATGATAGATTTTCCTACTAGGGTAGGGACTGAAAAAGGATCTGATAGGATTTTAGGACTGACTCCAAAGTCAACAGCTATATAAGGAGTAACAAAGGCCGAAAAAGCTCCTGGGTCTAGCAAAGCACAAATATGTAAATGATAAACTTATAACGTACTAGTGACCACATTAGGAGAACTCTTCTGATCCTATCAGGACTGAAGTACGTAGAGTCTATTTGCTACCCATTGGTGGCACTAGATGTGGCACCTTTCTGATTCGGCCAACTAGACTGAGCTAGGGGATGGTTATGTTGACTCCAAGAACCTACCTGAGGACACTATCTGACCCTGTGGCCTAGCTTGCCACATCTAAACCACCCATCACTACCAGCTCATAGATACCCTTGTGTTTTCTGCCATACTTCTGATAAGGGGGTTAGTTCAGACACTGCCAACAATACCCTGGGGTTTAGGGCCTGATGCCCTATCTCTGTTACCATCTCTGAATTTTGGCACAGGGGCACTGGTTGAGGATGAAGCTGGAACTTAGGATTTTAGGCAGAATTGAGAACAATTTCCACCCTCTGACTTTGGCTGAGCAAATTTAAAACTACTTGTTCTCGCTCTCTTATTCTCCCTCTTCTTCTCTTTATTCTTAGCCTCCTCTATCTACTAAGAATGGACCATGAGACTAGATATGTCCATCTTCTTAATCAACATTGTGGTCCTACACTTCTTGACCATACTATTAGACACGCCAAATACAAACTTACTTATCTTAGATCTGCTATCTACTACAACATGAGGAGCGTATCTGGATAATTGAGTAAACTTGAGATAATATTCTTGTACCATCATGTTGCCCTTCTTCAGAGTTATAAAGTCCAAAACCTTTGCTTCTCTCAACTCTAGCGCGAAGAACCTATCCTGAAAAGCAACAACAAACTTCTCCCATTCATGGGCCCTGAATCTGTGACCTTTTTTGCTTTCCACTGTTTGAACTATAAGTAGGCCACATCCTGCAACTGATAAATGGCCAACTCAGTGCTCTCAACAGTAGTCACCCTTATAATAGCTATAACTTTTTGTACCTGATCAAGAAACTCCTGAGGGTCCTCATCTTATTTAGACCCAGTAAAAGATGGAGGGTTCATTCGGGTGAAATCTCAAATCCTAGATACAGCAGTATTGGCCACTGGGTTAGATGGAACAGCAGATAGGCATTCATTCTGGAATGCCACAGAATGAGCTAGGGTGGTTAAAACTACTTTGAATTCAGTGTGGGAGACGTGTTTGTCCAAAGGATATGGATGGATGGGCTGGGGTTCCGACTGGTCTCCCCTTCCTCTTCCTTTAGTCCTCTTTGGAGGCATATTCTATAAACGAAAGAGAAATTTGGATTAGATAGGGAGTTTAACTAGAGGTCATGCTCACTTCCATGACATAAAAACTGAAAGAAGAGAAACTTTTCCTAAAACACCTTGCAGCCTCCTTTCCGTTAGTGTGGTGAGCTACACACCCATGCACAGGATTCTACTAAATGCAGCTTTCAAACTTTCTAGGACTATGTTGAACGTTAGGCTCTGATACTAAGTTTGTAATGCTTTGATTCTGTACCCCAGACGCTACACGATACTCATAATCCTGAAGGACCACAAGCTAACTCGTGTTTGGTACCTGCTATAATAACTGAATAATATTACTGTAGTATGCTGAAATTAGGCAAAAAATATGCCATAAGACATAAGGTTCAATACTGTAATAAAAATTAATACGGTATAACAATACCAAAATTGAAACATCTATCTAAAAAATACTCTAGTCTGAAAAAACCTCTAAACTATCTGAAAAATGGAGTTGATGGGACAAGTCCCCAACTAACTATAACTACTAAAATAAGATGAACTACTGAAATAATCATCAAGTCCTCAAACTAAGAGGACTCACCACTAAATCTGTCAGCTGAATATATGAACTACTAAGTATGATCAGGAGCCTGAATGTCTGAACCTATGATATAAAACATCATATCACAAAAGAAAGGTATGCGTTAGTACTTTAAATTTACCGGTATGCAAATTGAGGTAGGCTAAAATGCATGGGTTCATATGCATGAACAATACTGACTGAATGACCTGAATATAACTAAATGGGAGTACATGCATGAATACATATACTATAATATAAGGTCATGATAACACTGGATACTGCATTCTGAATTACTGATTTACTGATATCTGAGTTTACTGGTATTGTGTAGATGATAACTAAGGGACTGTACTGACAGTCTTGATCCTGTAGAACTATACTGAGTTTTATACTAAACTAAGTGACTGTATCTGACAGTCCTGAATCTGTAGAACTGAACTAGGTTTTATTCTAAGACTAAAACTGAAACTAAGATTGTGGGAGGTAATTATCTAACCGACATGCCTCTTTCTGAATAGATTGGTGTCCGACCTGTAACCCCAGTTAGAAGGGTGTCAGTACTATGCCACAGGTAAAGATAACTGTGAGTTAACCCTCTCTGATAGGAAGCACTTTCATAAACCATTGCTGGCAGGAGAACTAGTATGAGATGTATCAACCCTAGACTGGCAGAAAGATATCTCAACCTACGCTGGCTACGTAGTTCTATAACGTAGGGATTTCTACTATGAGTCAAACCCTCTGCTGGAAGAAATGCCCCCATCCCTGGGTTAACTCTGTGCTAAATCATACTCTCATCTAAATAAACACTGAACTGATTCCTAGTTCATACTAGGATTGACTGAATTGTTACTGATTATACTGTCTAACTGAACTAAACTTAGTTCACTGAGTTTCGTTGACTGATGGAATAATACTAAATTTTATTAACTAAATGAATTTACTGAGGTCTGAACTGGACTGGACTGATATTGAGTCTACTGAGTTTTTCCTGAGTTCTATAACTAACTAGGAGTACTACTAATTGTGACATGACTACTATCCTAATACTGACCATGGCTCTAGGTAATCAGCTAAATTTTCGGGTATTAAATACCCCAGGACTCGATAGCATAAATTATAAGACATGGCACAATCTTGAAACATGATAAATAACTACTTGATCATCATTCATTCATTGGGATATTCTCGCAAACACTTGCATGACATGAACTTGAATATATGCTAACATGATATAATTTCATTATTCAATTCTCATGAACAACTCATCAAACACTTGGAAGGCATTGAATATGCACATAGTACTAATCAACACATGAGCATCACAATTTCAAGTCTTTAACATGAATTCACATGATACTACATACATAATAGTTGTTTTTACATAAATCTTGTACTTAATCATAGAATAAAAATCCAATCAACATTATAATCATGGATAGACTTGAATCCAAATCATGAAAAGCATGAAATTAGGCAACTTGAAGTTTAAAAGATTTTCTTGAACTCCAAAGGTGGAAGGAATCCTTGGATGAACACTTGACATACCTTGGTTGCTAAATTCTTGAAGAATAATGGTGGAAATCTTGAGCCTTGAATTTAAAATTCAATCACCTAGGGTTTTTGTTCTTGTGTAATTTGTGAAATAATGAGTGTATGTTGAAAATAGAAGGCTAAATTTTATGTTTTTAGGGGCTGAAGGACGTGGGTAAAGACCCAAATACCCCAAAGGATGGGACTTTTTAATGACTAAAAATTGAACTATCGATGCTCAGATCGACGCGCCATATGTTGGCATCGATACAATAGCGCACCACATTGGTTCACTGTAAATTGCTACTAGGAGCCAAGAAAAATATTAATCAATGTGATGGCCGATGTACCACACTGAGATCACGTCGATGCATTATTTTTTATTCCCAAACATGGTTCAAACGAGGTTCAAAAAATGTGAAACTCATTCAAGAACACCTACTAACATTCTTGATCATTAATCAACCTAAAGATTGAAAATTTAAGGCCATAGGGACCGCAAGTTGCCAACTTACGAAGGCCAAAATAATACTAGCCTAAATACTTAGCTAGAATTTTCTAAGTTTGGGACCCCTTAGCAAGCTTAAAATATTGAGTTGAGCTTAGCATTTTATGGGGTCTTACAAAGAGATGGCTTCAGTAATTAAAAGACTATGATATGAGTGTTTTGTATCTTTTAGGTAAAGCCAATATAGTGGCTGATGCTTTGAGTAGACTTTTTATTAGTAGTGTCTTTCATTAAGAAGATGAGAAAAAAGAATTATTTAGTGATTTTGACAAAATTTCTTGGTTAGGAGTTTGATTGGTTGATTCAATCGAAGTTAGTGTGATGGTTCAGAATGGTTTAAAATTTTCTTTAGTGGTAGAGCTGAAGCAAAGCAAGATAGCTATCCTATTTTACTTAAGTTGAAAGAGGCAATCCAAAGTCATAAACTTGAGGTTTTATCCCAATAGAGGATGGTGTTATTCATTGTCAAAGCCAATTGTGTGTTCTATATGTGGATTATTTGAGACAATGGATATTAATAAAATCTCATAAATATTAATATTCTATTCAGCAAAGTTCCACCAGGATGTGTCATAACCTATGGGAAGTCTGTTGGTAGAATAGCATGAAGAAGGATATCATAGAATTTGTGCCATATTATCTATATTGCCCATAATTTAAATTTAAGCACCAATGACTAAGTAGTATAACTTAGAAGTGGGAGGAGGTGGATACAGATTTTATTATTGGGCTGCCTCATTCTTGCTAACAACATTATTTAATTTGGGTTATTATTTATCAAATGACCTAGTTAATAAATTTCATTCTTATTTACACTATAAATTTAGTTAAAGACTATGCTAGACTCTATCTTAGAGAGTTGGTTAAGTTTCATGGAGTCCTACTAACTATTATTTGGATAGGGGTACTCAATTTGCTTTGCAGTTTTAAAAGTCTTTTTAAAAGAGTCTTGGTACCCAGGTTTATCATAGCATAACCTTTTACCTGATAGATGGTCAAGTATACCAGACTATTTACACATTGAAATATATATTGAGAGCTTCCATGATCAACTTTAAAGGTAGTTAGGATGATCACTTACCTATCGTCGAGTTTGGTTATAATAACACTTATCACTCCGTATTTAAATGACTCAATTTAAAGTACTTTATGCTAAGAGGTGTACATATCCTATTAGTTTGTTTAATGTTGGTAAATCTATCTAGATAGAGCCTAATTTAGTTCATGAGGCTGTGAAGAAATTGTAACTAATAATAAAAAGGCTGAAAATTACTTAAAGTCATCAAAAATCCTATGCAGATATCAGGAGAAGAGATCTTGAGTTTGTAGTTGATAATTGGAATTACTTGAAATTTTTTCCCATAAAAAAGGTGATAAGGTTTAGCAATAAAGGGAAACTCAATCCTCAATATATTGGTCTTACAGGATTTGAAGACGCATTGGCAATGTGGCCTATGAGTTAAATTTCCTTGCAAATTTAACATCATCATATCTAGTTTTTCATGGAGACTTTGACAGCAGTGCATCCAGTTTTTCATGTGTCTCCATTGAAGAAATGCATGGCTAATATAGCTGTAGTTGTGCAATTAGAGAGTGTGTGCATGAGTGATAGTCTCTCTTATAGAGAGGTTCCAATTATGATAATTGATTTTTTAGATTCGTAAGTTGAGTAATAAAGAAATCACTTCAGTAAAAGTCCTTTGGATGAATCAAATAGTTGAAGGATCTACTTGGGAATCAAAATTAGATAAGAAGGTTAATTACTCTCACTGTTCCCTTCAAGTTCACTTCCAACTTGAGGTAACAGTTTCATCCTTAGTATGCCACAGTGTTATATGTTCCTCAGTCATTTTCATGTCTTAATATGTATGCATGTTTCATGAATTCAATTTAGCTTATACTTCTATTAAAAATTCTACTATCATGTCAGTAGTAGCTTTTAGAACTTAGTTATAGGGATGTAGATCTTTCCCCATCTTTTTACCCTAGTTAGTCTTCATTCGAGGATAAATGTTTTCAAGGGGGAGATATTGTAATAGCCTAAAAATTCCAAAGGCTTTATTTCAAATTGAGCATAGAAATTTGGAAGAAACTAGCCAAAAAACCCATTGGACAACCCTAACCATGAGTCATGGTGATAAAACCTAAATTTCAGATAGAGAAATAAACTATAAATACTAAAGAAACCAATAGAGATGATAAGATAGAAACAAGAATATAATAGAAATAGCAATCAATGGATGTTTCAACTCTAAATACCTCTAATTAGATTATATACAAGGACCTAAAATCTTATGTTTAGCCTTGAGGGAATTGTAACATCCTCACAACCAATTGTTTCTAAACAAAAATTTAAAAAATGCTTGCCAAGCTCAATTCTCTTTGGAGTGTCTTTTATCAGTAAGCATAAACTAAGGAATTGAAACCTGGACTAACTATTATATAAGTGGTCCAAAAGTGGCACTTGAATGATATTAAGAAAGTATCCAAAGGTGGGTATATTTCACATTCATTACCATTCATCACACCAATTGTCACCCTTTGAAGATTCATCACACCAACTATCATAGATGTGAATATTTTTCATACCAATCATTATAGATGTGAAGATTCATCACACCTTTGGTCATAGCTTTGCAAAATGCCATTTGTCCCTTCTTCAGTCCCCAGTCCAATCATCATGATATGGAACCATGTGGATGTGATAAAAAATTCTCAAGTACGTTCATCTTCACGAACAATCCTTGAAGGGCCTTTGATCTAAGGTGGTTTTATGCATCTTAGTGTTGTTATCCTAACTTATTTAGCCTTATTTTTAGGACAATTCATGTTCTTAATTTGTTAATAATGATATAAATAAGAATATAAGTGTTTAATAATGTGATTTCAAGGTTTAAAGGTGTATTTCTAACAAGTTTGTACTTAATTTGATCATTTAGAGTTCATATGAGAAAACTAGTGCTACTAGCTTGAGCTAGGTGTTGTTCTAATTTATCGTGATGGATTCTAATGTGTATAATGAGTTAATAATGATATAATTCAGTAATTATGTGTGTAAAAACTTTTTATAGTGTTTAAAGTGAAATTGAATCAAGCCAAGAGTCAAGACTAAGTTAAAGATCAAAAGGAGCAAAACTAGTATTCTCAGCTTAAGTTTCTAGTTCTTGTCTTTGATGTTGTATTGTTTTGAGCTCTAATTTATTAAGTTTAATGTTATAAGATGCTTGGTGAGTTGATTATTATGATATATTAAGGATATACAAGCTTCAAATCAAGTGTAAACAACACAAAAAGTCTTGGAATAGATCAATAAAAGAACAAGACATAACTTGACGAGAATAGGACACCTGGGATGTCAAGCCCCCATTGTGGAGATAAACGCAGAAAAATAGCCTCGTGTAGTAGTAAGGGGTAATTTTAAACTGTAAAATCTAGTATCTCACTGTGATAAGGCCGCGTCTCAGAGCTAGACGCAGAAAAATAGCCCCACATCGCGGTGAGATGCAAACTTTGGAAAATCGAGTCCCATTATAAAAGAAACACGTTAACTCAATTGAAAATGTCTTGGACGACTTTGAAACTTGGAGAGGGTCTATAAAACAATTCAATTAGGGTTTTTTTATCTTACTTTATCTTTTTAATGTATTTTATCTTGTATTCAAGAATCTTGATTATGATTATGTCAATGAGTGGCTAAAAGCCCCTTTTTTCGGGTTTAAGGCCAAGAACATTTTTATTTTCGCTTTGAATTGACTTTGTTTAAATTTATAATCATAATTGGTTGTTTTTTATCCTTGATATCACTATTTTAAGGATTCACGACCCTTAGAATACATATATTATTGACCTTGTGATCTCGGGAGGAGGAATATGAAGATAGAACATGGGGATAAATAGAGTAGGGTTCTTATTCTTTTATGAAATAAGAAATTTGAATTAGCGACTAGGATAGGGATATACCTAGAAGCCTTGATTGTTTCACATGTAGGATGATAAATTCATGCATCTAATTGGATTATTACATCCCTGCTCAATGATGTAGTTGTAATATCGAAGGTAGACGATTAGAGGTCGGGAGACCATGATCATACGATAAACCCTATAAATCATCAACTAAGATAAGTAATCTAACGAATGAATTTAAATAGTGTAGTATGATTGTTCATATTGCTTTAACCCTTTGTTTTCATCCATTGATTGTCCACAGTCTTTACTTTACCGTATTACTTACTTTACTTTAAGTTATAAGCAATCAAAACTCCTTTGGTTACGTTTGCACTGATTAATCTCAATAGTTGAACTAGAATTTGATAGTTGTTAAAACAAGTCTCTAAGGGATTGATATTAAGCTTTATTTAGGTCCATTTATTACTTGGTGAGACCACATACATTTGCGTGTGCGCTTAGGCGCAATAAGTTTTTGGCTCCGTTGCTGGGGATTTGTAAATTAGCAACTTATTTTGTTTTAGTTTTACATTTTAGATTTCTTTGGTGCTTTACTCTTGGTCTTGGGATTGATTTTGCATAAAATAGGTTTACAAGATAGTAAGCTGGAAAGGGATAGGGAATTAGTTAAACCAAGCCCCAAACCCGAGCAATGCTTCCATCAGCAAAGGAGAGAAGCAATCCTTGTCCCCCATATCCTGCAATTTCTAGAGAAACAAGATAATCCTGCTCTAATGGCTGAAGATCAACTAGCCCGTAGATAGTTCGTGAAGTGGTAATCCCACTTTCGACAAATTTGACCTTATTTTTTCAAAAATTGGCTGCTGGAGGTAAGTTTGAACTAAATAGAACATGGTACAGCTTTTGATCAGTAGTGGATAGTTTTTGGGGCTTTCACATAAAGATCCACAAGTCCACCTGCAGAAATTTTTAGAGATCAGTGACACATTCATCCCTACGAATATGTCAACTAACTATCTTAGGCTAAAACTTTTCCCCATTTCACTACTGGGGGAAGAAAAGAAGTGGTTGAATATTGAGCTGGCAAATTCAATTACAACCTAGGATGATTTACCCTAGAAATTCCTCATCTAATTTTTTCCATCTGGCAAGACTATGAAACTATGCACTGAAATTGTGAGCTTTAGAAAGAGAGAGGATGAGAACTTATATCATGCTTGGGAGAGATTTAAAGCTCTTCTTCGAGACTGTCTACATCATCAGTAGTCCAATGAGGTATTAGCTCACACTTTTGTGTAAGAACTTGATCACAACACAAAAGTTTTGCTAGATTTATCTGTAGGTGGTCAAGCATTGGAATGAATGTATGATGAGCTATATATTTTATTGAACCAGATTACATAAGGAAATCCAGAATGACATTCTAACTCAAGAAATGCTACAAAGAAGGTTGTAAAAGTATTGGAAGTGGATCAGTTTACTGCTATATCAACTTAGATTGCTTCTTTACAGAATCAGTTAACAACTTAATTCAGTAATATGAAGTTGGGGGTTACACAGCCTACAACAATAGTGAATGCAATTCAGCAAACAAGTACTTGGTGCACGGTTTGTAGCAATAGTATCCATTCTGCAGATATGTGTACTGCCAATCCTGAGTCAATGATGTTTGTTAAAAATGTTCAAAGTACAAATTATGGGAATGCCTACAATCTAAAGTGGTAGAATCAGCCACCAAATCAACCATGGAACACCCAACAACAATAGTTTTAGCAACCACAGACACAAGGAAATCAGGCCAATAGCAATATGAAAGAGATGGTAAAACAAATTTTAGCTGCTCAAGCATAATTGGCAAGAGATATAACAAGCCAGCAAGAAGCTACAAGGAGCTTAGAGTTGCAGATAGGTCAGATAGCAGTAATACAAAATACCAGGCCTCAAGGTTATTTGCCATGTGATACTAAAAATCCTAAATAAGTTATGAAAATTACTTTGAAGAGTAGTAAGGAGCTCAATAAAGAACCTTTAAAGAAAAATAAGGAGGTAGATGATGATTTGGTTACTAAATAGGTAGATGACAAAGTTGTTGAAAATTAGAGGAAGTCTGCGTACTTGAAAACAAAATTTTCTGAAAAGGTGAAGGAGAGACGACTACTACCTTTCCCATAGAAGTATATAAAGTCAAAGAAGGAGGTATACTTCAAAAAGTTCTTTGACATATTCAGAGAGCTTCATATTAACCTTTCTCTTTTAGATGTTTTTCAGGGAATGCCCAAGTATGCTAAGTACTTGAAGGATGTGGTTACTAATAAAGTTAAGCTACAGGATATTGAGACTGTGGCACTCATTGAAGAGTGAAACTCTGTGGTGATGCAGAAGATGCCCAAAAATCTCAAAAATTATGGAAAGTTCACTCTCCCTATTCAAATTAGGAATAGTGAGGTAGTCCACACACTTAGTGACTTAGTATAAAGCATTAATTTGATGCCTCTTTATTTGTTCAACACTTTGGGCTTGGGGAAGTTCAGACCGAGCTCTGTGTTATTGCAAGTGGCAAATGGGACCATATCCCATCCTGAAGGAGTTATAAAGGATTTTCTCATCAAGGTTGGTAAGTTTATTATTCCTACTAACTTTATTTTTTTAGATTGTAAGGCAGATAAAAAAGTACCAGTCATGTTGGGATGTCTATTCTTGATGACAGGAGGACATTGATATATGTAAGAGAGGGCACGCTCACAGTGAGACTGGAAGATAAAGAGGCAGTTTTCAAAGTTTATAAACTACTCAACACACTATCCTACTACAAAGATTTGTGAATGATTACTATGATCGAAGGGGATTGTGAGTTGGTGGAGTCTATTCCACAAAAGACCTCTTTGAACTTCCTCATTGAGCAGCCCAAGACACCAATACCTAAGACTGAAATAATGCAAATTGATGAGCCTAAAAAGTCTATTATTGATAGAGTTGTTGACCATGGGAGTTCACACTCAAGATGTTAGAAATTAATAAGAAGATGGCATCCAAGTGTGAGGAAGAGGATGAAGGAGAACGGATGAGCCAAAAATTGAGTTGTGCTGTGACACTAAATCAGGCGTTGCTCTGGAGGCAACCCAAGTTAATGTAGGTTTTATTTTCAATATTTTTAGTTTTTACTTTACTAGTTTTTGTTTTTGTTGAGTCACAGATTGATGGGAAGTCTAAGTACTGAAAAACCAGAGCTAAGAATCATGGAGAAGACTAAGTGTGGGGTCCGAGAGCCCTATTAATGTATAAAAGTGCTACTATCTAGGCCTAGAGGCCTCAGAGAGCATTTCTATCTCTTCTTTTAAAAAATATACTTTGGGGACAAAGTAGATTTTTAAGTGTGTTGATGGGGAAATTCCCATTTTTAGGGTAATTTTTAATATTTTTTGTTAGGAATAAGTATGGGATATTCTTGTTGGTGCTTTATTGGACTGCATGATGCAAATGTTTTGGTGGAAAAAGTATGTTGATTATGTGAATTTCTACTTTTGAGACTCCTAGGCTCATAATTATGACTCTTGTACTTGTTGGCTTAATGTTCAATTCATGTGATTGTTTAGTTATAAGTGTATGATGATCCCACTAGAGTTGAGCATGTGCTATATGTGTGTGAGGTTGTTGTATATTCCTTGTTGCATGTGATGTCTAGAACTTGCCTAGTGTGTGTACAAAGCAAAATAAGGAGTGTGGGTTTAGGAGATGATATAGGCATTTTTAATAGCCTTTTTTATACCTTCTTTTGACCGAATCTTGTGCATAATCCTAGTAAATCTCATTGAACCTTTAGCTTTTTCATTGGCAGCCTAATCTTTAGCCTAATCCCCTTCTTAGATTAACCTTAATTTGATCCAAAGCTCCTAAGCTCTTTGGTATAAAAGTAATTAAGGAGCTGGAAATTATAGTAGGAGGAAGGTTAAATTGAAGTCCCAAAGTGATAGTTATTGGTTTTCAAAAAATTTATATATGTTATGGTTAGGAGTCATGTAATGTAAAGAAAATAAAAAACAATTGTTCAAATTGAATAAGTTGTGAATATACAATACTCCCACCATAGTGTATGTGAATGAGCTTAACTATATCAGGAAAAACAAAAGCATTGGGTTGACAAAAGTGGAGTAATTTGGTTGTTAAAAGTGTCTTAATTGTATAATGTGATGTATTAAAGTGCTTAGGGAAGATAATCACTATTACTGGCCAGAATAGTTTCTACCCGTTCCTTAGCCTACATTACAACCCTATTTGATCCTAAGATTTATCATTCTAATATTAGTGGAGTTCTAAACTAAGGGCAAGCTTATGGTTCATTAAGTGTAACTTGTGAATTCTTTATGAGAGTGAGCAAAATTTGATTATTGTACCCATTCTGTGATAAATTCCACCTATGTGAGCATTTATGGGTAACTCTCTTTCTATGAGGGAACATGTTTAATAATAGTTAGGTTATTTGTATGATGTCTTTGATTGAATAATATGTATGATTTTCCTAGCTAGGTGAGTCAATTCTTGAGCTAGGATGTTTTGGAGTAGTATTCTTAAGCGGTTAATTGTGTTTGTAACATGCATAGTGTACCTGCATTCTGAGTAGTCATTGTAGTACTACCTTGAGTATCTTGATTATAGTAGAAGTATGGATTCACCTCAGCTTATAATGCTTAGAGTTAAGATTTGTTCAAGGATGAACAAGGCTTTAAGTGTGGGGTGGTGATTCGAGGTGGTTTTGTGCATCTTAGTGTTGCTGTTATCCTACTTTATTTAACCTTGTTTTGAGGAAAATTCATGTGTTTAATTTGTTAATAGTGATATAAATAATCATCTAAGTGTATAAGTATGTTATTTCAATATTTAAAGGTGTATTTCAAATAAGTTTGTACTGAATTTGATCATTTAGAGTTCATATGAGAAAGCTAGTGTTACTATCTTGAGCTAGGTGTTGTTCTAGTTGATCGCGATGGATTCTAATGTGTATAATGAGTTACTAAAGGTATTATTGAGTAATTATGTGTGTAACAACCTGTTTATAGTATTTAAAGTGAAATTGAAACAATCCAAGAGTCAAGACTAAGTTAAAGATCAAGAGGGGCAAAACTAGTATTCTTTGCTTAAGTTTCCAGTTCTCGTCTAGGATGTTGTGTTATTTTGAGCCATAATTTGTTGTTTTTAATATTATAGTTTGGTTATTGATTTTATTATTATTATATATGAATGATATACAATCTTTAAATCAAGTGAAAACAACACAAAAAGGCTTAGAATAGATCAACAAAAGCACAAGACACAACTTGACAAGAATAGGACACATGGGATATCAAGACTGCATCACAAAGATAGATGCAGAAAAATACCCCCTCATAGAAGTTAGGTGTAATTATCGAGTGTCACAATCCATTATCTCACCCTGATAAGGCCGCATCGCGGAGTTAGACACAAAAAACTAGCCCCGTGTTGCGGTGAGGTGCAAAATTAGGAAAATCGAGTCCCACTATAAAAGGAACACATTAACTCAATTAAAAAACACCTTGGACGGCTTTAAAACTTAGAGAGGGGATGGAAAAAAATTCAATTAGGGTTTTTATTCTTTTACTTTAGAATTTTAATTGATTTTATCTTGTATTCAAGAATCTTGATTACGACTACGTCCATGAGTGGCTAAAAGTTCCCTTTCTGGGTTTAAGTCGAAGAACATGTTTACATTCACTTTTAATTGAATTTTTTGAATTTATTATGATAATTGGTTGTTTTTAAATCCTTTTTATCACTATTTTAAGGATTTCTAACCCTTAGAATACATATAGTGTCAACCTTGTGATCTTGGGAGGGGGAATAAGAAGATAGAACATGGGGATATATAGAGTAAAGTTCTTATTCTTGTATGAAATAATGAATTTGAATTAGTGAATAGGATAGGGATATACCTGTAAGACCCCGTAAAATTCTCTCGTAGAATGAGCCTTTGGGCGTGTCAAGTGAGGTGTAATTCCGACCCTAAAAGATTGAGAAGTGACTTCTTAAGTGAGTATCAGCTTAACCATATAGAATTTATCCAATTTTGACTTTTTATCACATGGAAAATTTGATAAGCTTTTCGTAGATATAAGATTCGCCCAAATCTGGTACCCGGATAAGAAGTTATGGCTAATTTAAGTCCTAGTCTTAAAACAACATCATTTTAGTGCTTGGTGCATCGCTGAGAAGGTCTATTTGATAATTGTCAAATTCCAGTGGAACTCCGCAATAGTGGCTCATCGCGGAGGACCCTAATGTCTCAATAGTCAATTTTCAGTGGTCTAGCACGATTGTGATGCGTCACGTTGAAGTTATAGGTCCCAACCAGTGGGACAACGCGATATCTCTGCATCGCGGTGACTCCCAGATTCCTATTTGTCAATTTCCAGTGATCCACCACTATAGTGGCACATTGCGGTGGCCCATAAAATTGGGTTCCCAATTCAATTTTTCCAACTTCGTACAGAAGTTAAAAAGGGCACTTTGGACTTTTTCTAAGCCTCTTAAACCATACAAACACCAAATTAAGGTCATTTACAAGCATTCTATGAGGTTTTTCTCAAGTTTTCTCTCAACAAAAACCCTAAGTATCCAAAACCTATTCCAAGAATCTCAAGAATACACCATAGATTTTCTAAATTGAGTCAAGATTCAAGGTTCCCAAGTCAAGACCTTCAAGAGCTCTCATCAAGAGTACGAATAGAATCCCAAAAGTGAGAGTTCATCCAAAGCTTCTAATTCAAGGTATGTGGGGTTTTGAACAAGGGAAATCCTTTCACCCTTGTGCCCAAAGGCTTATTTAAACTACAATTTATGAGATTTTACGTGAAATTAAATTGGGGGTTTTCACCCATTGTTATCGGTTGCAAGCTTTTGATGTTTCCCATGAATTAAGAGTCTAATGGCATGATTTTTACATGTTTTCTTTAGAAATTGCAGTTGGGTCTATACCCCATGATTTTATTTCTTGAGAAGTTAATAGTTGAAATGTTTGAGATATTGAAGTATATGAGTATGTTGATATTATGAGCTAAATTGCTGTAAATTCCATATTTCTATATGAATTATGAATCTATATGCTATCTATTATGCATTATGATGAGTTTTAACTTGAGATGGAATTATGGGTCACTAAGCCCTACTTGAGACTTGCAATTTTATGAACTATTATGCTATAAGCACCCATGATTTGAGTATTTGAGATTATTGAAAAAAATTTTAACCTAATGGTCATAGAGTTTTAAAATCCACTCTACCACGTGAGATTACAGATTTGATTGTTGGGTTATTATGAACCATAAGATTATTTTGAAAATGGATTTTCCTGAGATGAGCGAGATAAACTTAAGGGAGTAGTATTTAGCACTGAGTTGGGTAAGTTATTACGGTTTCTTACCCGAGAACTACGTACCACTGTGGGTTGAGATTTTGGGCCTGAGGCAGAGATGATTGGGCTCGAGGCTGAGATAAGTGATCACTGAGTTGAGGTTATACTCCTTGGCAAGAGTATGATGTCTCTTTTGAATATGAGGTTTCTTCCTTAGAAGGACAATACTTTGGACTTCATATAGCTCGTATGGTTTATGTCGGTTAAGAGAACCTCCCTAAACTAAAGTATTTTCCATTGAGATAGAATATTTTCCCTAAAGCTATGGGATGAGATATTTTCAAAAATGAATGAACTGCTTTGAGTATTTTCCAAAGAAGGAATTAGTTTTCTCTACTAATACGAGTTGATCACTGATTATCAAACCAAAGTTATATGATTTTGAGTTCCAAGTGTTTGGGTTCCAAAAAGTTATAAGTTTTTGAGCATTTAAGAAGTTTTACTCCCCACGAGATATATGCATGAGTTAAAAGTAGTTTTTAAAGTTTTCTTCAGCCTATGAGTGATAAGAATAAGGGAAGAGTACAAATTTTAAAGCCAGAGTATAATGACTCACGGGGTTTGTGTTACATTCTTCAATCTACATGATTTATGAGCTTTACATTTTAGACTTATTCAAGCCATGTGATTCATTCCTATTTGCCTACATGATTTGATTAAAGATTATTGATATTGTTTTATATAAATGCATACACCCCCATATACTCAGTACATTTCCAAGTTCTGATCCACATATATGTCTATGTGTTACATTGTCTTATAATATAGGTTCAGGTGCTCAGTCCCAGCCTCGTCACTGATTCCCGAGTACCTTTTGTCTATATTTCTCCAGTGGTGAGTCCTTATGGTTCGAGGGCCTATCTTCAGATATTTTAATACTTGAGTTACTTTCAGTTCAGTTTGAATCAATTGGGGACCTGTCCCAATTGCTTTCTAGTTCATGAAGTAGTAGAGGCTTTGTCAGACTTGTTATCAGACTGTGGTTGTGTTGAGATTTCTAGTATTATGGTCATTTAGACTGAGTATTACCTTCGTATGTCCTTTCATTTGATATGTCAGTGCTAGTGTTTTGTATATTTATTCTTGAATGAGTTATTATGAGAAGTGATAGGCTTAAAGGGTTAGCTTGGGGACACTTGTAACCCTAAGCATCGTGTGATATCCCAGGAGGTTATTTTGGGTCGTTACAAACTTGGTATCAAAGCCTGGATTTAAAGGAGTCCTAGGGAGTCTGATAAGCCACGTTGAGTAGAGTTTTGATCATCAGTGTGTAGCACGCCACATCTTTGAGCAAGAGGCTACAAGATGTTTTAGGAAAAAGCTGTTTCTTTCTTCAGATTCCATCGTGCCTACAGTTGTCCCTCTCATCTAATAATTTGTCCTCTTCTATTTTAGAAAAGGCCTCTTCGAAGAGCGGATGCCCACAAAAATGATAATGAGCAACCCCAGCCCCAGCCCCTTGATCCCTTGAATGAGACAGTGTCTCATGCTAAGTTTTGGGTGGCCTTTTAGGCGTTAGCCCAAGCAGTCACCACTAATGTTTGGGCCAATAACCAGGCCGCAATTGCAAATTAGCAGGGAGGTGATGTAGCTGCTTCTAGGATCCATGATTTCATACGGATAAATCCGCCAAAGTTTATGGGTCCAAGGCAGGTGAGAACTTATAGTTATACCTTGAGAAGGTAAGAAGATTACGTAGGTGATGCATATTTCTAAGGAAGAAAGTGTTGATTTGGCATCTTATAGGTTGAAGAACATAGCTTATGACTGGGTTGTATCATGGAGGAAGGGTAGAGGTGAGGATGCTGCTCCTATGACTTGGCATGTGTTCCAAGATGCATTCTTAGACAATTTCTTTCTACCTGAGATAAGGGAAACAAATATTGAGGAGTTTATGATCTTGAGGCAGGGCTCCATGACTGTTAAACAGTACTACTTGAAGTTCAATCAGTTGGCCAAGTATGCTTCTGATTTGATTTTTGACACCAGAGCTAGTATGAGTAAGTTTGTGATAGGTGTTTCTGGTTTGGTGATGAAAGAGTATAGGACTGCCATAATACATAGGGATATGGATCTATCTAGGTTGATGAAGCATGCACAGTATATAGAGGCGGATAAGGTTAGAGGGAGAGATAGAGTAAGGGGTAACAAGAGGGCTAGATCTGAGCAGCATGAGTTTAGCCAGCCTAGGTTCCATGGAGGAAAACACCCTCAGTTTTAGAGACGTTCGTCTATTCCAGCAGCTTTATCAGCTAGTGCTCCCTTGACTAAAGGCAGGCAGGAGCAAGAGAGCAGGTCTTTTATGTCTAGGTCATAGAACAGTATTAGTAATAGGCCCCGTTATCCTCCTTCTGCTAAGTGTGGTAGGGATCATCCCAATGAGTTTTTTGCATATTTGAGGGGTTGTTTTTGTTGTGGCAATTAGGGATACAGACTTAGAGATTGTCTGCATACTAGGTAGGGGGCCAGAGATACCTGACCTCAGGCACAGACTACTAGTAACCCAACTCATGTCCCTCGTCCTACTCATGTACAGGGAACTTTATCTAGCACTGCTAGCAGTCAGAGCCAAGACAGATTCTATGCCTTACCATCCTATTAGGAGCAAGAAGACTCTCCTGATGTTGTTACTGGTATGCTCCACATCTTTTGTTTTGATGTTTATGTGCTGTTGGACCCCGGGTTAAGTCTCTCCTATATGACCCCACTTGTGGCTGTGAATTTCAAAATGAGTCCTGAAAGGATTCATGAGCCTTTCCTAGTCTCCACACCAGTAGGGGAGTCAGTTGTTGCTAAACAAGTGTATAAAGATTGTCCTATTACTGTTCTTCATAGAGTCATACTTGTTGATTTGATAGAGTTATACATGGTGGATTTTGACCTTATTCTGGGTATGGATTGGCTTCATTCTTGTTATACATCTATAGCTTATCATACCCATGTGGTCAAGTTTTATTTCCCTGATAAGCCAGTTTTTGAGTGGTCCAGGAGTTCGGTATCTCCCAAGATTCATTTTATCTCCTATCTCAAAGCCAAAAAAATAATAACCAAGGGTTGCATCTATCACCTAGTTAGAGTCAAAGACACTAAGTTTGAGGCTCTTCCTATTCAGTCAGTCGATATTGTTAGTAAGTTTCTAGATATTTTTCTAGAAGATCACCCAGGGGTACCTCCCGATAGAGAGTTAGAGTTTGGGATTGAACTGCTTCTCAACACTCATCCCATTTCTATTCTACGATACCATATGGTACCTGCTGAGCTTAAGGAGTTGAAAGAGCAACTCAAAGATCTTTTAGACAAAGGTTTCATCAGGCACAATATTTCTCCTTGGGGCACACCTGTTCTATTCGTGCGGAAGAAAGATGGTTCTTTGCTTGTGTGCATTGAATATCATCAGCTTAACAAGGTCACAGTAAAAAATAAGTATCCTCTTTCAAGAATTGATGACCTTTTTGATCAGTTTCAAGGTGCAAGTTATTTCTCCAAGATAGACCTTAGATCCGTCTATTATCAACTTAAAGTAAGAGAATATGATAATCCAAAGACAGCCTTTTAAACCTGCTATGGTCACGTTGAGTTTCTAGTCATGTCTTTTGGGCTAACAAATGCCCCAGCAACTTTTAAGGACCTCATGAATCGAGTGTTCAAGCAATATCTTGATATGTTTGTTATAGTGTTCATAGATGACATCCTTGTCTACTCCCATAGTATGCATGATCATGCAGATCACCTTAGAATTATCTTGCAAACTCTTAGAGGTCACCAGTTGTTCGCTAAATTCAGTAAGTGTAAATTTTGGATAAAGTTTATAGCCTTTCTGGGTCATGTTGTTTTAGCCGAAGGTATTAGAGTTGATCTTCAAAAGACAGAAGCTGTAAGAAATTAGCCTAGACCTATCTCTCTATCTGATATTAGAAGTTTCTTGGGTCTAGCAAGCTACTACCACCCCTTTTTTGAAGGTTTCTCCTCTATTGCATCTCCCATAACCCGATTGACCCAAAATAAAGTTAAGTTCCAGTGGTCAGATTTTTGTGAAAAGAGTTTTAAGGAGTTGAAGACTCGACTTACTTCAGCCACCGTGTTGACTTTGCCTGATGGTACAGATAGTTTTTTAGTGTATTATGATGCCTCTAGAATTGGTTTTGGTTATGTGTTGATGCAAAAAAGTAAGTTTATATCCTATGCCTCTATCCAGTTAAAGCCACATGAGAAGATATCCAACCCATGATCTTGAGTTAGTTGTTGTAGTCTTTGCTTTGAAAATCTGGAGACACTATCTTTATGGTGTTTATGTCGATATGTTTACTAATCATAAGATCCTGCAGTATATGTTTACTCAGAGGGAGTTGAATCTTAGGCAGAAGAGGTGGTTAGAGTTGTTAAAAGACTATGATATGAGTGTGTTGTATCACTCGAGCAAGGCCAATGTAGTGATGGATGCCCTTAGCAGATTGTCTATGGGTAGTGTTGCTCATGTATAGGAAGGTAAGAAAGAGTTAGCTCGTGATGTACATTGTCTGGATAGATTGGGTGTTAAGTTGCTTAATTTAGATGAGGGAAGTACTTTGGTGCAAAGCAGTTCCGAATCCTCTATAGTTTCGAAAGTTAAGGAGAAGTAAGATAGAGATCCTAGTTTGGCCAGACTGAAGGAGTCAGTTAAGGACCAAAAGGTAGAGGTCGTCTCCCAAGAGGGAGATGGTGTGCTGAGATTGAAAGGTAGATTACGTGTGCCTTGTATTGATGATCTAAGGTAGACAATTATGGCTGAAGCGCATGGCGCGCGATATTCTATTCATCCTAGCGCTACCAAGATGTACCGCAACTTGTAGGAAATCTATTGGTAGAGTGGTATAAAGAAGGATATAGCTGGGTTTCTAGCAAAGTATCCAATATGCCAACTAGTTAAGATAGAGCACCAAAGACCGGGTGGTGTGATACAAGAGTTGGTATTCCCACTTGGAAGTGGGAAGAGGTGAATATGGATTTTATGACTGATTTACCTCTTTTGCTACGTTATCATAATTCTATTTGGGTTGTTATGGATAGATTGACTAGGTCAGCGCATTTCCTACCTGTGTATACATCTTATATAGCTGAGAACTATGCTAGATTGTATATTTGGGAGTTGGTCAACTTGCATGGAGTCCTTTTGTCTATTATTTTAGATAAGGGTACTCAGTTCACTTCTTCGTTTTGGTGAGCTTTCCAGAGGGGTCTTGGTATCTAAGTTTATTTGAGTTCCATATTTCATCTGTAGACTGATGGTCAGGCTGAGAGGACCATCCAAAATTTGGAGGATATGTTGAGGGCATGTACTCTAGATTTCAAAGGTAGCTGGGATGAGCATTTGCCACTGATCGAGTTTGCATATAACAATAGTTACCATGCTAGCATAGAGATGGCACTATTTGAGGCTTTGTATTGTAGGAGATGTAAATCACCCATAGGTTGGTTTGAAGTGGGTGAAGTTGCTTTGGTTGACCTGATGCAGTATTTGAGGCTATGAAGAAGCTGAAGTTGATTAGAGAAAGGTTGAAGAAAGCTCAGATTCATCAAAAGTCATATGTCGATGTGAGGAGAAAGGATCTTGAGTTTGAGGTGGGTGATTTCGTGTACCTAAAGATTTCACCCATGAAGGGGTGAAGAGGTTTGGTAGAAAGGGAAAGCTTATCCCCCGTTATGTTGGCCCCTATAGAGTCTTGAGCCATGTGATAAATTAGCCTATGAAGTTGAGTTGCCCGCAGATTTGTCAGCCGTTCATCCTATCTATCATGTCTCTATGCTCAAGAAGCACATTGGTGATTTCGTGGTAGTAGATCCTTCACAGAGTGTTGATATTCAGAACAGTCTTTCATTTGATGAGATTCCTGTTAAGATTCTATACTTTCATATCCATAGGCTGAGGAACAAAGAATCTCCCTTGGTCAAAGTTTTGTGGCGGGAACTAGTCAGTTGAGGACGCTACTTAGGGGGCAGAAGCAGACATGCGAGCCAAGTACCCGCACCTCTTCTCCGTGAATTTAGATTAAGCCGAAGGTATTATTCTTCCTTAATTCAGCCCTTCTAATCTAAAGTGCAGCTATGTATCTATTCTTACATGAGTTCTTGCAATTTCGAGGCATTTAAGAGTTTAGAAAGATTCTGAGCCCGTTTAACAAATTACTTCAGCTATGTATACTCAAGTTTTCCTATGTTCTTAGTCTAACTAGCAACATTAAAGGATGAATATTTCCAAGGGGAAGATATTGTAAGACGCTGCAAAATTCTCTCATAGAATGAGCCTTAGGGCGTGTCAAGTGAGGTATAATTCTGGCCCTAAAAGATTGAGAAGTGAATTCCTATGTGAGTATCATGTTAACTATATAGAATTTCCCTAAATTCGAATTTTTATCACATGGGAAATTTGATAAGCTTTTTGTCGATATAGGATTCTCCAAAATCCGATACCTGGGTAAGAAGTTATGGCTAATTTAAGTCCTAGTCATAAAACAACATCATTTTAGTGCTTGGCGCGTCACGGAGAGGGTCTATTTGACAATTGTCAAATTTCAGTGGAACGCCGCGATAGTGATGCGTTGCAGAGGACCCCAATTTCTCAATAGTCAATTTCCATTGGCCTAGCGCGATTTTGATGCGTCGTACTGAAGTTCCAGGTCCCAACCAGTGGGAAAACACAATGGCTCTGCATCGCGGTGACTCCCAGATTCCCATTTGTCAATTTCCAGTGTGCCTCCGCGATAGTGGCGCATTGCGGTGGCCCATAAAATTGGGTTCCCAGTTTAATTTTTCCAGCTTTGAATAGAAGTTTAAAAGAGCAGTTTGGACTTTTTCCAAGCCTCTTAAACCGTACAAACACCAAATTAAGGTCATTTACAAGCAGTCTATGAGGTTTTTCTCAAGTTTTCTCTCAACAAAATCCCTAAGTATCCGAAACCTCTTCCAAAAATCTCAAAAATCCACCATAGATTTTCTAAATTGAGCCAAGATTCAAGGTTTCAAAGTCAAGAGCTTCAAGAACCCTCATTCAAGAGTACGAATAGAGTCCCAAAAGTGAGAGTTCATCCAAAGCTTCTAATTCAAGGTATGTGGGGTTTTGAACAAGGGTAATCCTTTCACCTTGTGCCCAAAGGCTTATTTAAACTACAATTCTCTACAATTTATGAGATTTTACGTGAAATTGAATTGGGGTTTTTCACCCATTGTTATTTGTTGCAAGCTTTTGATGTTTCCCATGAATTGAGAGTTTAATGGCATAATTTTTACCTGTTTTCTTGAGAAATTGCAGCTGGGTCTATACCCCATGATTTTAATCCTTGAGAAGTTAATAGTTGAAATGTTTGAGATATTGAAGTATATGAGTATGTTAAGATTATGAGCTAAACTGCTGTAAACTCCAGATTTCTATATGATTTATGAATCTATATGCTATCTATTATGCATTATGATTAGTTTTAACTTGAGATAAAATTATGGGTCATTAAGCCCTACTTGATACTTATAATTTTATGAACTATTGTGCTATAAGCACCCATGATTTGAGTATTTTGAAGTTATTGAAAAAAATTTTAACCTAATGGTCATAGAGTTTTGAAATCCACTCTACCACATGAGATTACAGATTTGATTATTGGGTTCTTATGAACCATAAGATTATTTTGAAAGTGAAATTTCATAAGATGAGTGAGATAAACTAAAGGGAGTAGTTTTTAGCACCGAGTTGAGTAAGTTACTATGGTTTCTTACCCCAGAACTACATGCCACTGTGGGTTGAGATTTTGTTCTTGAGGCCGAGATTATTAGACCCGAGGCCGAGATAAGTGATCACTGAATTGAGGTTATACTCCTTGGCAAGAGTATGACTCCTCTCCCCAGCGTGAGGTTTCTTCATTAGGAGGACAAGACGTTGGACTCCGTGTAGCTCGCATGGTTTTTGTCAGTTAAGAGAACCTCCCTAAACTAAAGTATTTTCCGTTGAGATAGAATATTTTCCCTAAAGCTATGGGATGAGATATTTTCTAAAATGAATGAACTGCTTTGAGTATTTTCCAAATAAGGAAGTAGTTTTCTCTACTAATACGAGCTGATCACCGTTTTTGAAACCAAAGTTATATGATTCCGAGTTTCAAGTGTTTGAGTTCAAAAGAGTTATAAGTTCTTGAGCATTTAAGAAGTTTTACTCCCCATGAGATATATGAATGAGTTGAAAGTATTGTTTAAAGTTTCCTTCAGCCTATGAGTAATGACAATAAGGGAAGAGTACATATTTTAAAGCCAAAGTATAATGACTCATGAGATTTGTGTTATATGATTCATTCTACATGATTTATGAGCTTTACATTTTAGAATTATTCAAGCCATGTGAGTCATTCCTATTTGCATGCATGATTTGATTAAAGAATATTGATATTGTTTTATGTAAATGCATACACCCCCATATACTCAGTACATTCCCAAGTGCTGATCCACATATACGTCTATGTGCTACATTATCTTATAATATAGGTTCAGGTGCTTAGTCCCAGCCTCGTCAGTGATTCCCGAGTACCTTTTGTCTATATTTCTCCAGTGGTGAGTCCTCATGGTTCGAGGGAATATCTTTAGATATTTCAATACTTGAGTGTTTATGTCATTACTTTCAGTTTAGTTTGAGTCAGTTGGGGACCTGTCCCGATGGCTCTCTAGTTCATGGAGTAGTATAGGCTTTGTCAGACTATTTATCAGACTATGGTTGTGTTAAGATTTCATGTATTGTGGTCGTTTGGACCGAGTATTACCTTCGTATTTCATTTCATTTGATATGACAGTGCCAGTGTTTTGTGTATTTATTCTTGAATGAGTTATTATGAGAAGTTATAGGCTCAAAGGGTTAACTTAGGGATACTTGTAGTCCTAAGCACCGTGTGACGTCCCAGGAGGTTATTTTGGGTTGTTACAATACTGAGAAGCCTTGCCTTGTTTACATGTAGGATTATAGCTTCATGCATCTAATTGGATTAATACATCCCCTCTCAACGATGTAGTTGTAATGTCCAAGTTAGGTAGATGATTAGAGGTTGGGAGGCCATGATTAGACGATAAACCATACGAATCATCAACCAAGATGAGTAATCTAATGAATATGCTATGATTGTTCACAGTGCTTTAACCCCGGGTTTTCATCCATTGATTGTCCACAATCTTTACTTTCCTGCATTACTTACTTTACTTTAAGTTATAAATAATTAAAACAATCAAAACCTTTTGGTTACGTTTTCACTAATTAATCTCAATAGTTGAATTGGAATTTGATAGTTGTTAAAACTAGTCTCTGAGGGATCGATATTCAGCTTTAATTAAGGCCACTGTATTACTTAGTGAGACCACGTACATTTGCGTATACACTTGGGCGCAACAACTTTCGACTCTTAGGCCTGGCTTCTTGTGAGTAATTTAAAAGGGATTTGGATTTCATTATTCTCTCCTTCTTGAAGAGAATTTATCCTCAAATTTAGATCATCATTTCCATAAATATTAAAGGATGAGAAGTCTCACACATTAAATATATTATGGACTTAGTACTTCGAGGTTAGATAAATTTTGTAAGCATTATCATTGATTCACTCAAAGATTCGAAGTCGACAAACTTACCTTGGTATAAATTTACCATTCCTTTTATTTAGAAACCTCTCTTTGCGAAGGTAAGCCCATACCCAATCTCTGAGTTCAAGTACATTTCTTTTTCTCTCCTTGTTCACTCTCTTAGAGGTATCTTGGTTCTTCTTCTTAAGTTGGTGCTTTACTCTCTCGTGTAGCTTCTTCATGTCTTTGTATCACTTTTCACCATCAAAACTCACTACAACATCATGAGACAAAGGGGTGAGATAAAGGGGTTAGTTGGTTAAAACCATAAGCATTTTCAAAAGGAGTCATGACAATAGGAATATGAATAACTCTATTTTATGCAAATTAAACTAAAGTAAAATGCCCCTTCCAAGATGCCAATCTCCTCTTTATCATGGTTCAAAGAATAGAACCCAAGGTCCTATATAAAGCTTTAGTTTGTCCATCAGTTTGTGGGTGGTAAGAATTAGAAATAACAACTTAGTACCAAGTCTACCCTACAATTCCTTCCAAAAATTTCTAAGGAATTTTGGATCTCTATCACTTAAAATAGTTTGGGAAATTCCATGCAATTTGATAATTTTTTCAATAAACAAAAATGCCACATTAGAAATATCGTGAAATTTATGACATTGAATGAAATGAGACATCTTTGAGAACCTATCAACCACTACAAAGATGCTATCTCTACCCCATTTTGCCTTTGGCAACCCCAAAATAGTCTATAGAGATATCAAGCTGAGGTCTTTGAGGAGTGGAGAGTGGGGTGTACATTTCATGAGGTAGAATTCCCGATTTAGCACTTTTATGTTCAACACATTGACTATAAATTTATGTAATATCTTTGAGCATATTTGGCCAATAGAATTATTCCTCAAGTATTCTGAGGGTCTTGTCAATGACAAAATTATGCATCATACCCCTATTGTGTGCCTTCTTTATAAATAGTTCTCTGCAAGAGCTTGTGGCACATGTAGTCTCTTTTTTGAACAAAAATCATCAAATTTGGAATAAGGAATAGAATATATATATCCACCATCCATCTTTCCCTTTCCCATTCCTCAAAATTTGAGAAGAGTTAAGCAAATTTGGGGTCATCGAGATACAACACCTTCAAACATTCAGAACCAAGCATTTTAGAAGGAAAAGTATTTATCAAAACATGTTTTTAGACAAGGCACCGACCACCATATTCTTTTTTCCTTTAAAAGGATTACCTAGGGAAAAGTTTTTGGGAATTCAATATATTTTGTATGACTTTTGTTTAACTTATCTTGGGCCTGGTGTTGTTTCAAGGATTCATAATTGGTTTGTGCTACAATAAGTTCTAAAAAGATATCCATAGAGGACATAATGGCTAAATTGTTAAAGAGAGTGGAGGCTACCAACTCAGGGGTGACTACCATGAAGACCGATCTGTCCTTATGAGTCAGTTGGTAAACTCGTACTCCACTTCGATCAAACAGCTGGAACAACAAATGAGCCAACTCTCTGCAGCACTGAACCAGAAGAAAAGTGGAACGTTACCTAGTGATACGGTTCAGAATCTGTGGAATAATGGCTCATGTATGGCGATTACCACTAGAAGTGGTAAGATATTACCTGGCCCTTCTGTGGGCAAAGGTGGAGTTGAAGATGTAATTGAAGTAGATGGTGAGCTTAAAAAAGATTATCCAGTAGAGTCTAAGAAGTTGGATGGCATTGATATCCCTTCTAATCATCAGCAGGTTGATGAGTTGGACAAAGGGAAAGAGAAGGAAAAGAAAGTAGTGGTGAAAACTCTCCCAAGACCACCACCTCCCTTTCCTCAAAGATTGAAGAAGAAGGTTGATGACACGAAATTTAGTAAATTTATGGCAATGTTAAAACAGTTAACAATAAATATGCCTTTAGTGGAGGCACTCGAGCAAATACCAGGGTATGCTAAATTCATGAAGGACCATATGACGAAGAAAAGAGCGGTGAGCTATAAACCAGAGATAATATCCATTATTGTAGAGCTATTTCTATGAGGTCCTTGGTGTAGAAGAAGGAAGACATAGGAGCATTAACTATTCCTTGTATGATTGGGTTTCTGGAATTCGCTAAGGCCTTACGTGATCTAGGAGCGAGCATTAATCTAATGCCGCTGGCTATATATAAAAAGCTGGGTTTGAGAAATCCCATACCCACCAACATGCGAATCGTGATAGCGGATAGGTTAGAAAAATGACCTGTTGGTATTTTGTATGATGTGTTAGTGAAGGTAGCTAGCTTCATATTTCCTGTGGATTTTGTCATTCTAGATTGTAAGGTGGACTTTGAGGTGCCCATAATCTTGGGTCGACTTTTCCTTGCAACTGTAAGTGTGTTGATTGATTTGCAAGCTAATGAGCTCTTATTTAGGATGAATGATGAGGTGGTGCAATTTGATGTGTGCAAATCAATGAAGAAACCTAAAGAAATAAGAGTGTTCTCAATTGTTGATGTATATTATGAGGATGAGCAGAAGGTGTCAATAGAGAAAAAACTTATTGTTGAGCTTTTTGCCGCAATTTTAAGGAATTTTGATCGTGAAGGCATTAAGGAGTATGAAGAGACTGTTTGTGATCTGTTAGGAATGGGTTCATACTCTTATACTCATAAGAATCTAGATCTTGATCTTGCTAATCGACCAACACCACCAGCTAAGCCATCTATTGAAGAGCCACCGGTGTTGGAATTGAAAGAACTGCTAGGGCATTTAAGGTACTTGTTTTTGGGCTACGAAAACATGCTACTTGTTATCATTACATTTGATTTGGGCGAGCAGCAGGTAGAATCACTTATTTTGGTACTTTAGAGGTATAAAAGAGCTATAGGATGGACTATCACAAATATTATTGGCATTCCCCCTAGCATCTGAACGCATAAAATACAACTTGAGGAAGATTGTACTCCAACCATTGAGCGTCAGTGCCGTCTTAACCCACCAATACAAGAGTTGGTTAAGAAGGAAATTATTAAGTGGTTGGATGTAGGAGTGGTTTACCCTATTTCTGACAGTAAATGGGTGAGCCCAGTTTAATGTGTTCCCAAAAAAAGGGGCATGACTGTTGTTGCAAATGAAATGAATGAGTTGATTCCACTCAGGCCTGTGACTGGGTGGAGAGTTTGCATGGACTACCGCAAACTAAACTCATGGACTTTTAAAGATCACTTCCCGATGCTCTTTATGGACAAAATGCTTGATGATTGGCCAAAAGGGGGTGGTATTGCTTCTTGGATGGTATTTTGGATATAACCAGTCTTGAAGATCAGGATAAGACGACATTCACATGCCCATATGATACCTTTGCATTTAAGAGGATGTCGTTTGTGTTATGCAATGCTCCCACTACTTTCCAATGGTACATGATGTCTATTTTCTCAGATATGGTGAAGGACACCTTAGAGGTGTTCATGGATGATTTCTTTGTGGTAGGAGATTCATTTGAGCTGTGTTTGGCAAACCTGAGTATGGCCTTACAACGATGTGTTAAATTTAATTTGGTGATTAATTGGGAGAAATAGCACTTTATGGTAAAGGAGGGCATTATTCTCGGGCACAAAATTTTAGCAAAAGGGATAAGAGGTTGATTGAGCCAAGGTTGAAGTTACTGAGAAACTACTACCTCCTATTTCAGTGAAGGGAGTGTGTAGTTTTCTTAGACATGCTGGCTTTTATCAAAGGTTTATAAGAGTCTTCTCGAAGGTTGCAAATCCAATTTGCAAACTTTTGGAGAAAGAAGTGAAGTTCTTCTTTGATGATGATTGCTTGAAGGCATTTGAATACCTTAAAAAGAAGCTGGACGAGGCCCCTATCATTTTTGCACCGGACTAGTCAAAACCGTTTGAGATCATGTGTGATGCAAGCGGTGTTTCCCTTGGAGCTATATTGGGATAAAAGGAGGAAAAACTATTTCATTCAATATATAATTCCATCAAAGCACTGAATGGAATGCAAAAGAACTACACCATCACTGAATAGGAACTCCTGGCTATAGTGTATGCTTTTGAGAAATTCAGCGCTTACCTGCTTGGACCAAGGTAGTGGTCCACACTGACCATGCAGCCTTAAGGTATTTGATGGCTAAGAAGGATGCAAAACCAAGGTTGATTAGATGGGTGTTGCTGCTATAAGAATTTGACTTTGAAGTCAAAGATAGAAAAGGTTGCAAAAACCAAGTTGCGGATCATCTGTCTAGAATGGAAGGTGAGCAGGTAGTTAGTGATGAAATGGAGATAAATGATGCATTTCCTGATGAGGAGATCTTGGCTTCTGCTATGGAGAAAATGCCTTGGTATGCTGATTTTGCAAATTATGTTATGAGTGAAGTCATTCTAGAAAATCTTTCCTTCCATCAAAGAAAGAAATTCCTTCATGATGTAACACACTACTTCTGGGTTGAGCCTATCTTTTTTGGTGATGTGCTAACAATATTATAAGGAAATGTGTGCCAGAAGTAGATTGTTCAACATTGTTCAAGGATTGGCCAACATTGTTCAAGGATGCTTACGAGTTTGTGCTAAAGTGCGACCAATGTCAAAGGCAAGGTTCGATCTCCAAAAGACATGAGATGCCTTTGACTAAGATGCTTAAAGTGGAATTGTTTAATGTCTGGGGCATCAATTTAATGGGTCCTTTTTTAAGCTCGTATGGGATGAAGTATATTCTAGTTGCTGTTGATTATGTCTCAAAATGGTTCAAAGCTATTGCCTTGTCTAATAATGAAGGAAAGAGGGTTGTTTCTTTTCTCAAGAAGAACATCTTCTCTCGTTTTGGAGTACCATATACTATTATAAGTGATGGAGAATCTCATTTTTGCAACAAAGTATTTCAAGCTGCCTTAGCGAAAATGGGGTGAAACAACATAAAGCAGCCACTCCATATCACCTATAAACTAGTGGATAAGTAGAGGTGTCAAATCGAGAGATTAAAGCCATCTTAGCTAAAGTGGTGAACCCTAGTTGGCAATACTGGTTTTGAAAGTTCGATGATGCCGTGTGGGCTTATCGAACTGCTTTTAAGACATCCATTGGCATGTTACTATTCTAGTTAGTCTGTGGCAAAGCATGCCACTTACCAATAGAGCTGGAGCACAAGGCTTTATGCGCACTCTAAAGGTTAAATTTGAATTGGAAGAAGGCAGTAAAGCTAAGACTGGGGCAACAGAATGAGATGGATGAATTCCATATCAGGGCATATAAAAGAGCAAACCTATACAAAGAAAAGATGAAGAACTATCATGATTGGAGGATCGAGAAATGAGATTTCCAAAAAGGTGACTTGGTGCTTCTATTCAATTCCAGACTCAAACTGTTCTCAGGTAAGCTTAAATCCAAGTGGTCACGCCCATTTAGAGTTAGTCAAGTCTACTCATCTCGAGTAGTAGAACTTAAAAATAAAGATGGCAGCATCTTCAAGGTTAATTGGAAATGAGTTAAACTTTATATCAGTCTAAAAGACTAGATGAAAAGTATTACTACTATCTGTCTTGATGAAGTCTAAAGTAATTAAGATACCTGAGTCGTGCCGCGACGTTAAATCAGGAACTACATGGGAGGCAACCCATGATCCCCGTGCTTGATCTACTTTAGGTATACCCTAACCCTTAGTTCAGTTTTTCTTTGATTTTAATCTGAGAGTATAGGGTGATTTATTGTTGTAATATTTGGTAGTTGACTAGGAGAAATACAAGTACCTGAGATAGTTAACATGGTTTTGTTATTTCGTGAACACCTCTCAAATGGTCTGATTGTTTAACTGTGTGATTTGAATCTAATTGTGACCATTGTACATCTGGTTATGGTATAGTTATAGTGACTTGATAATTATTGCTAAGTAATTGCATGAACTGGATAAATAGTAACTTATGATATACTTGTGTGCCATGTGCATGTGAGATCTTACTTAGTTCCCTTTGTATGTTGAATCCAGAACTTGCCCAATTAGTCTTACCTAGGTTGAAGGATAGGGGTTAGGAAAGGATCATAGGCCATTTTGATATTAGCCCACTTTTAGCCTAAATGACCTTCCCTTTATGCATAATATCCCTTGATCCCTATTTTGATCCTGAATAGCCTATTTTTTTATGATACCTATAACCAACCCATTTATATCATAATGAACCTGTTTTGGCCCTGGTTTTTCTTGGACACTGTGTACCTTGACTTAGGCAAATGGCCTAAGTTGAGGGTGGATATCATGGGGTGCATGATGTAAAATGAGTATGGATAAAGGTAGAATAAAAGAAAATAATAAAAAGTTGGGTGTGGTGGAAATGAACAAGAAAAGAAAAATTATGAAAAAAATGGTTGTTGTTACTGAATTAATGCCATATCTTGATTCCTTTGTGTCGCATTGTTGTTCTTCAATAATATGCACAATTTTTTTAAAATTAATTGACCTTGGAGATGGTGAAGATGTTTTAAGATAATATGGATAGTTGACTGCCAAATGTACTTTGTATCCTCTTGGTGCTTGAGGACAAGCAATTGTTTTAAGTTGAGGGTGTTGATGTGTGAGAAGATGCTAACACATTTGAGGCTTTTAACTGAGAATAATTTCAAAGTCTTAAGAAAATTTTGTCATTTTTGATTGTTTTCTCTTTGATATTGCAGTAAAAGTCAAGATGCAAGAGAACCAACAATAATGAAAGTAAAAGAGTTGATTTCTGCACAAGTAGAGAGGGAAGTATAGATGATGACTTATTTGATAAGTCGTTAGACTTGTGATAAGCTATCAGAGTTGTCGTCAGCCTTAGACAGAGAATGAGATTCAGCTGGAAGAAGTGACAATAACCTGTGATAGGTCGTCAGAGTTATGATAAGTTGTCAAGCTTAGGTAGGGAATGGGACTTGAAGTGAAGAAGTGACAACAATTCTGATAAGTTGTCACGTGTCTAATAAGCCATCAGGAATGCTGTCATCCTAAGGAAGAAATCATGAAAGTGGAAGAGGATCTGACAATAATTCTGTTAAGTCGTCAGACTCCTCATAAGCCGTCAGAGTGTCATCGTCAGCCTAAGGCAGAAATCATCAAACTTGGAGAAGAAGTTGACGACATTTTTGATAAGTCATTAGACTCCTGATAAGGCATCATACTTTATTATCACATGTGCGAGAAAAGATCTGTAATTTATGATTTGTTTCCATAATTAGGCTGAAGTATTTAAGGCATAATTTAGGGGTTTTCTGAGCATTTTGAACTTCAAGTTTTCATCAAGTTTTCTCTCTAGTTTTCTCTGCAACATTACAGTTTACTTTTGGAGAAATTATTATTACTTTTTTCTTTGGATTTTCTACTGTGATCAAATCTGAGAAATACTTGTTGTTATTCATCTTGCTGTAAGTTTGTCTATCAAATTATGAATTCAACTTGTTGTCTTGCTTATTATATTATGAGTAGCTAAATTCCCTTAACCCGAGTTGTGAGATCTATGGGTTTGGGTTTGTAACGTAACTAAGTGTTCAAGACTCTAACGGCGGTAGAAACTTCTTATTAATTCCATTATTTTATATTCTGACTATTGGTTGCAAACAAGACGCCTTGCTTACTAGTGATTTGCTTGAGATAAGAAATCAACCCTAGTAAGAAGCGAATTATCAATAGGGACTTGGAAGCATCAAACTTCCATTTAATAATTAATGTTGTAACAAGATTAATTAACTTGATATAACATCCTGTTATGAAATATAAATTCCCTAAGTTCGAAAGAATTAGGTGGTTAAATGTCTAAATAGGTTGAGAAATATTTAGACATAACTTTAACAAGGATAGTCTGCTATTCCTACCTACCACAAGAATCGTGAACTGTTACTAGCGTCCATCAAATCCTAACACCCATAGTGAACATAACTCTGATTTCCCTTATCATATTGATTTCAAACACTGAATTGAGAAGTAATTATTTGCTATTTTTCCAAAAAAACCCATTCACAGAAAATTGCTAACTATCAGTTGATTAACCCGCAGATAACTCAAATTCACACCATATTCCCTGTGGGATTCAACCCTAACCTAGTTGGGTTATATATTGACAACGATCTCTTACATTCTCGTAAAGAGGTATAGTTTGAGTGTTATCAGTCATATCTATCATTCTTTTTACAAAACCAAACTTTCTCATAACCTTAGTTAGATATATCTATGAGACCCTATAATATGCTTTGGTTACGTCTAATTTTTTGTATGAAAAGAGGTATAGATGACTCATTATGTGGTATGATGTTTTTAGGTGAGACCTTAAGGAACCAATTTGTTAAAGGAGTCGATAGAAAAGGTTAAATTTATATAGTGAAGCTTACGACAACTCAAAGAAAGCAAAAAAAAGTATACAGATAGGAAAGAGCAAAATATGTATTTATTGAAAGTTGGCAAGTCTTAATCAAGGTTTCACCCATGATGGTTGTGCTATAATTTGAGAAAAGGGGTAATCCTACTCCAAAGTACACAGGATCATTTGAAATTTTGAAGAGTGTAGACCCGGTAGTTTATAGACTAGCCTTACTTTTGACATTGTTAGGAATCTATCATGTGATTCGTGCTTCGATGCTCAAAAGGTATACAGGGACGGTGACTATATTATTTATGGGATTCAATTTTGCTTGATTAGAACCTCTCTTATAAAGAGGAACCTATTGTCATTCTTGAGTAGGATTTACAAAAGTTGAGAACAAAGAGATTCCCCATGAAGGCACATTGGATGAATTATCTTATTGAGGAGACCACTTGGGATCCTGAAGCAGACATGCATAAAATATATCCGTCATTGTTCACCAATTTAGGTAAATTTCTTATTCTTTTTTCTCTTTTTCTTTAGTTATCATTTCCTTATGACGATTAGTTAAGTGCTATCATATGTAGTAATCCATCCCATTATTATAGAACTGTTTGTAGTGTAAGATCTTGAGTAAATTTTGTCCTAGGATAAGAGTCTAAAAATTTTAGGCTATAGTGAGTTCATACAAAAAAGAAGTGTTTATGGGTTAGAGATTGTTTGTTTCTTGTGGTGATATGTTTGATGGTTTTATGGTTGTGTCATGTTAGAAAAGAGTTTAGAGATTTATTAAATCTCTAAAAATAGTATTTGGTATGCAGAACTCCAGTTATGGTTTTTACTAGTATAGGGTATGTCTGCATTATCCAAAAACTAAGGGAGTGTTGCAAGATTAGGGAGTTTTGGAAGCTCCCTATACTCTCTTCTAATTGTTGTTGCTGTGGTACCACTCTCGTTATAGTGGATTATAGCATTTGATGATAATTTTATCTATACCACCATTGCGAGTAGTTGCTCACCATAGTAGACTTCTTGTAGCAGGCAGGTATCTGCAGCAGTCATCGATAGTAAATGCCTATTTCTTCAAGTTGAGATGTTAATTCTCCCAAAACATCTAAAATTTGACCTAAGGCTTGTGTGAGTCAAAATGTCCTTCTTGTTTGGATGATTCCTACTCTTAAGGTAAGTTTATTCCTTCATTCTAACGTAGATTAGTCCATCAATTAATAGAATCCCTATAATCAAGTGTTAAGAAGAAATTCATAGATTAAGCTTTAAAATTAATAAACTGAAGAGAATTACATATGGATAGTCTTAAAATCAATTGTAAATAGTTCTAGGTTGCTAAAACTTACTTCTTAACATCGAATCCTTCCCCGTTAGTCTGAATTGTGGGGAATTTAGATAAATTAATGGCTAGACAATCCCAAATTGTTGTTTTAGGCTATGAATTTGGATGAAATTAATGGGGTTTGATTCCTAATCCCTAGAAATGGAGAGTAATATATTAATTACTACTTTTTTTTATTTATAGATCGAGAATGATCCAAAGCTGCAATAAAAGGCAAGCTTTAGTAAATTAATGCATTTTGTATTGCATTTTAGGTAGATTATGGTTTTTGTTGTAGTTATAGACTTGATTTATGTTCTATGCCTATTCATAAGTTAAATGTTGGTAAATTAACCTTCTGGCATACTTGTGATTTAAAAGTTGGTTCATATCAATTTTATACATTAAATGGTGATCATTGCATTTGATTAAGTGCCTAAATAAAATGTAAAATTGCATTATTGGTGCACTACATTTTATCTTATTTTATGATATCCAGAGGGTCGAGTTCTGTATCAGTACATGTTACTTATATATTAATATTTAGAGGGTCAAGTATGACACCGACACATTATATGAACAAAGTTAGGGAAACGCCCTAGGTTTTTACCCTTAGAAAATTTCTTGATTTTTGGCTTTTGGACATCATATGAGTAAGGGGTACAAGTCGTATGATACGGTACGCGTTCGGTGACCTAGTCGTATGTCTTCCAGTTTTGGATGGTTTTGGGTGGTTGAGTTTTTGGAATGGGTTTGACTAGGTGGGCATGAGTCGTATGGTTGGTGATGGGCCATTGTCTTGGGTTTTCCTTTACTTAATCTCAAACTTAGTAACTTCACTTTGATTTGAGTACAAGTTTCTCACCATGAGTTATGAGGATAGGATATGAGTCGTGTAGTCTAACTCGTATGTTAGACAATGTTCAACCCCTCATGATTCTACTTAGGGTATGATTTCATGGTACTAATCATATGGTTGGGTACAGTTTGGCTTGGGTGATAGTATGTTGGACAATATTGGGGTCAAAGGAGAGGCCTAGGGTACGAGTGGTGGGTACCACTCGTATGGTAGGATACGATTGGTATGGGGTAGTCATACCATCCTGCGGGGATTTTAAGCAGATTAAGTTGGGGTAATCTGGATTTCCCCTCTTAACCTACTATGACCCCACAACTTAAAACACCTTTTGGGGGCTTCATTAACCTATTTGCAATCAATCAAACTCTCTTAAACACTCTTAAATTCTCTCTAGGCTCTTATGTTAAGGAAGGCTAGGGTTTCATCAATAGGATCAATTTGGGGCTTACAAGGGTTATTTCTCTTCGCCATCTTCATAATCTAAGGCATTTTACTCCTCTCTCATTGTTAGTTCCAACTAAAGGCATGTTTTATGGATTGTTTACATAGAATAAATGGTGTATAGTTTTGGGTTTTTTATATATTGGGGGTTTTGGTTACAATGGTTAGTTATGGTTTTCCCATGTATTTTACTTATGGTTTTTATATTATTATGGTGGTTTGAACATTTGGTTGTATGGTAATGGCTAATTGGTACATGTTTTTAGCTTTGGAAACACTATGCCCCCAACTTGTTTGATAAAATTTCTATGAGAATGTTTTTGGTTAAATTGTTGAACTTTCATTAAACTATGCATGGTATAACTTGTTAATGGAACCCTAAATGGTTTGAATGGTTAAATGGTAAGATTTTAGTTGTTATGGTTGGTCTAATTGAAAGCCTTATAAGGGAATCCCCCAAGTAAACATAATGATCACTTGTGGGGTACATGGGGTTTCCCTAAGTCAACTTAATAATGTAATCTATGGGTACATGGGAATCCCTTCTTCATAAAAAGGATGGCTAAGGACATTGCTTGCATGCTATAGTTAGTATGACGATACCGCTACTTATAGCCTTGGTTAATAATAAATGGAATGGTGGTTTGGTTGTGTCATAATAGTTTTAAATTTGGCAATAATGGAGGAGTGTGATAGCTAACTATGAGGGTGTGAGTCCAATAGATGGACACTAGAAACTCATGTTTTCCGTCATGAGGATTGGTCATGTCAACCATTTATGATACTTACGGGGTACACGAGAATCCCCTAAGTGCACTTGTACATATGTATTATAGAGATCGAAGGGTACTCGAGAATCCCTTACTCCTGTGGTATCTCTAGTTTGTGGGGATACACGCATCAGGGCCCGTTTTAGGTCTTACACTTGACCCATATAGACCATGTGTGGTTCTATGATGGTTAAGCTACACATACCTAGGTTAATGGTTTTAAAGGCATGTTAAACCCGATTCCCTTTCCCAGAATAGTTATATTTATATGTATGTATGGTTGTGAATGCATATGATTGGTTTACTTGGTTTTAAAGCTTGTCATTATTTTATCCTTATCCTGAGTACATGCTACATTCACCTGCTAACCTATCTTCGAGCGGCTATATCCCCACGTGATGTAGGAAATGAATATTCTACTCCTCCTACTTAATGATCAGATTTGGGATCAACTCTATTGTATTGAAGTGGTAAGCTTCCATATTCCAAAAGGCTCCATTTTATGTCATGGATATTTTTCATACTTTGGTCATTTTATAGACATTGGTTTTGGCTATGGTTGGGGGCATGTCCCAACTGTATTTGTTTTACTTTCAGTTAGAGGCTTTGTGGAACAACTAGAGGTTGGCATAGGCAGTGTAGGTATTGGTGTCAGCTTTAGTATTGACATTAGTATTGGGGTTGATATCGTTTGACTGTATTATAAATGTTCCATCGTATTATGTTATGTACTCATACTTGGTTATTGTTTTGGCTTTAGTATGGTTATAGGTTGGGTATTGGATGGTTGAACTTGCTTAGGTTGGTCACAGTTATGGACCTATCCCAGAGTCTGGAATGGTACAAAATGATATCTTATTTTATTTTCAGATTTTATCCGACATAGGGTATGCATTTGGATGGTTGGGTTGGGTATTAAGAGTGGTCCCCAGTCCTGGTTAGAGTTGGGATGCCCATTACGATAAGGCCCTAGTTCGGGTTATGTCAAGTTGATATCAAAGATTTAGTTCATGGTCAATTGGGAGTCCACAAAGCCATGTCGAGTAGAGTCTTTTTTAAGGGTATTTAATGCGCCACAGTCATAAGAGAGAGGTTACAAGGCATTTAGGAAATATTTTTCTTTTGTGTTTTATTTTCAAGCTTGGGGTCTAAGATCTTGGATTCTTTTAATTCCTATTTGTTAGCCTTTTAGATCATGCCTCGATGATCTGATATGCACAGAAACTTCTCTGTCCCAATTGGGAATAATGTTGAGGGACACGATTTTCTCATCAGATCCATACTCGATCTTGGGGTCCTGTCCCTGATATTTCTAGAGTTTTACCAATTTTACCTATTCCTCCTCAGGCAAACATGGTGAATGCAGAGCTTTATTAGTCGATTCATATGATTGCTCAGTTGGTAGCTTCTCAGGATGAGCATGGTGCTTCTGGTATTGCATCTTTTGAGGACACAAGGATTGTCCAATTCATGAGGTTGAATCCTCTAACTTTTACTGGTGTTAAGGTGAAAAAAGATCCTCAAGGTTTTCAAGATGATATGTAAAAGATCTTTAGGGTACTACAAGCCACGGATGTGGAAGGGGTAAATTTTGTTGCCTATCAATAATAAGATGTAGCGTACAATTAATACGAGGAATGAGATCAGGCAAAGGGTGATTGAGTCATCTCTGTGGGAGACTTTCTCTAATGCTTTTCTGGATCATTTTTTTCCTCAGGAGTTTAGGGAAGTGAAGGAGGAGGAATTTATTAATCTAAAATATGAAAAGATATCGATCGAGGAGTATGCGTTGAAATCTCACCAGCTGCCTAGGTATGCTTCAAAATTAGTGTCTGATATGATGGTCAGGATGAGAAAGTTTGCTTCAGGACAGTCTCATGAGTTGATCCTTAAAAGTAAGACTGCATTGCTGATCAAAGACATGGATAACTCTAGTTGGTTGTTCGTATGCAACAGGTGAAGGAGCAAAAGATAAAGCAGGTTGAGATAGGTGAAAGGCAGGGTAAAAGGTTTAGTTTCACTAAATAGGGTGGACAACAGCAAAGTGGTCGAGATGGTGCTAAGTGGCCAAAGAAAAAGTGGGTGAGTTCTGGTTCTTTTTCCACAGCTAGTGCTCCTTCCCCAAAGTAATTGGGTGATAGGCGTCAGAAGGGTGGCGATAACTTCAAGGCACAGGGTGCCAAATCTCAAGCTAGTGGGGATCAGTAGGAATTATCATGTCCTTCTTATAGGTTCTATGGTCGGTTATATTAGGGTTTCTACGATGATGGGAGGGATGGGTACTTCAAATATAGTCAGTCTGGCCCTATGCTTAGAAATTATCTAGTTGGTAAGGTTGCTTTGGGAGTGAACAAGGTTTTGATTACCTTTTTATCTGCTCCTTTACCTAGAGGTGTTGTTTCTACATCTATTTCTTCTTTTGGTGTCGGCACAGGCTGAAATAGGTTATATGCTCTAACTACCCAATAGGAATTTGAGGCATTGTAGATGTCGTGACTGGTACATTACAATTTTTTTCTCATGACGTGTATTGTTTACTTGATTCGGGGTGCACTATTTCTTATGAGACTCCATTTGTGGCTTTGTATTTTGGTTTTGATCCCAAAGTTATTTCAGATCTTTTTTCTATTTCTACCCCGATAGGTGACTCTATGGTTGCTAAAATAGTCTATAGGGGGTGTCTGGTATCTGCTGGTAGTATAGAGACTTTGGGGGATTTGTTCGAATTAGATATGGTGGATTTTGATGTCATTCTGGGTATGGATTATTTACACGCGTTCTACGCGTCCTTAGATTGTCATACCCATAAGGTTGTATTTATATTCCTTCCCTAGCTCCTAAGGGGAAGTTTATTTCATATATTAGAACTCAAACAGTAATCTCTAAAGGGTGTCTCTATCATTTGGTCTAGGTTAAAGACTCTAACTCGGGAGGTCCTTCTTTGCATTCGGTTTCAGTGGTGAATGAGTTTTCTAAGGTCTTTTTGGATGATTTTCCTTGTGTTCCTCCGGATAGGGAGATTGAGTTTGGGATTGATTTGGTTCCAAACACTCGTCCAATAGTTATTCCTCCTTATAGAATGGCTCTGGCTGAGTTGAAGGAACTCAAGGAGAAAATTAAGGATCTTTTGGATAAGGGTTTCATCCATCATAGTATATCCCTGTGGGGTGCACCGGCATTATTTGTGAATAAGAAGAATGGTTCCCTTTAAATATGTATTGACTATCGGAAGTTGAATAAGGTGACAGTTAAGAACAAGTATCCTCTTCCAAGGATAGACGAATGGTTTGATTAGTTGCAAAGGTGTAAAATTCTTTTCTAAGAGAAATCTTCGGTCCGGGTATCATCACCATAAGATTAGGGAGGTAGATATCCCTAAGACGATATTCTATACCCGGTATGGACACTTTGAGTTCTTAGTTATGTCATTTGGTTTAACCAATGCCTCGACAACATTCATGGATTCGATAAATAGGGTATTCTATCAGTTGTTGGATTATTTTATCATTGTGTTCATTGATGACATTTTGGTGTACTCTAATATGGAGGTGGATCATGCCAATCACCTCTGTGTTGTGTTGTAGACCTTTAAAAAGAAGTAGGTGTATACCATATTCTCAAAATATTAATTTTGGCTGAATGTTGTCTCCTTTTTGGGTCATATTTATTTCCAGTGAGGGGATCATGGTAGATTCATAAAAGGTGGTGGTGGTAAAGAAGTGGCTTAGATCCATGACTCCAACCGATATTCAGAGCTTCTTGGGTTTGGCTGGGTATTATAGGAGGTTTATGGAAATTTTTTTGATGATAGTTTCCCCATTGACTAAGTTAACTCAAAAGAAGGTAAAGTTCTCTTGGTCGGATGCTTGTGAGGGTAGTTTGGAGAAGATGAAGGATAACCTAACTTCACCTTAAATTTTGACTTTGGCTGAAGGCAATGAGGAGCTTGTGGTTTATTGCGATGTGTCCCGAGTGGGACTTTGTTGTGTTCTGATGCAGCATGATAAGGTAATTTCCTATGCTTCTAAGGAGTTGAAGGTGCATGAGAGAAACTATCCTACTCATTATTTGGAGCTTTAAGCGATGGTGTTTGCATTAAAAACCTGGCGACACTATTTATATAGAGTACATGTGGACATCTTTTCTAATCATAAGAGTATACAGTATGTGTTCACTCAAAAAGAGCTTAATCTCAGGTAGAGGAGGTGACTTGAGATTCTCAAGGACTATGACATGAGTATTCACTACCATCCAGGTAAGGTTAATATTGTTGCTAATGCTCTAAGAAGGTTGTCCATGGAGAGTTTAGCTCATGTAGTTAAGAAAAGGCGATAGTTGGTGAAGGACATTCACCGCTTGGCTAATCTTGGAGTTCGCATTTTTGACTCTGAGAATGGTGGTGTATTGGTACAGGATGTAGTTTGGTGGTATCTTGGTGTAGAGATCAAGGAGAAGCACATGCTAGATTTTGTCTTTATAGAAATCAAGGGTGATGTAGGTGGGCAAAAGGTAATGGCATTTAAGATTAGGGGTGATGGTACCAAGAGAGGGTATGTTTTCCTGAAGTCTATGGTTTGCGGGAAAGGGTATTTGCTGAGGCGCATGAATCAACCTATGTTGTTCATCCCAGTTTAGCAAAAATGTCCCATGATCTCAAGGAGATGTATTGGTGGAACTGTATGAAGAATGAAACACCTAGACTTTGAACTATTGAAAAAAAAATTCCCTCATTTGATGTCTCTGGACTTGGTACGACTAAGAGTACCACTCGTACCTTTTGGATACGAGTTGGTGACCCACTATCATACCCTAGGCAGGGAGGTGAGGGTCACTCACTGTCCTAGGTATGAGTGAGGCTCCAACCAATCGTACCTTAAGGTATGATTTGTACTAAGACCAATCGTATAAAGTGATGCCTCGATCAAAAGTGGACTATTTTTGATACGATTGATGGATATGAGTTAGGTTTGAGCCGTACCCTTTGCATATGACTCAAAGATGTATGGTCGTATCCTTACCAGTGTGTGTGACCTAGGAGAAGCCTAGGGTATGAGTTAGGGTACCACTCGTACCCGAGGGTATGACTACTTATGTGAGTCGTATGGTGAGTCATACCCTGGATGGGTTTAATTTCTAGCTTTTAACTAAGGGCTTGTAGTCATTTCCCTTGTCTAGAACCTTAATACCTCTCCTGATATAAGTGTGTGTATCCTCCTAAACATCTATTTTGATGGATCAAACACCCTAAATACTCTCTCAAACTCATCTTTGAAGGTTTGGAGGCTAGGGTTTCAAGGGTGATCTTTAATAGGCAAAGTGAAGTCAATATTCTTTGTGATTAAAGTTGTCTAAGGCATGTAACTCTTCCCATTGCTAAATAACTCTAAGCCCATGTATTTCACACTTGGATTAGTAAGTGTACATGGTGGTTTTGAAGTCAAATAATAAGGGTTTTGTTTCCTAATGATGAATAATGATGATTCTTTCTTAGACTTATGTTTATACATGTTATTAATGGTAGTTTACACACTTGAATCCTTGTTGTATGTGGTCTAACATTTGGGTTTTGATTAACCCTAGTCTTGATGATGAAATTGGCCTTGGTAAAGGCATGTACATAAGGTGTTTGTGAAAATATCTAAGTGAGATATCTAGTTACATGATGATGATATTTTGAACTAGGGCAATGGCCCAATATGTATGAATGCTTGATAAATAATACTGTAAAGGTAATATGAGCCATGTATTGTGTAATTAATGACCTTGATAGTTTGATGAATATGAAGGGGTTAAATTCCCTAACATGAAAATAAACTTGAATTATGTGTTGAACTAGATTGTGGTATAGAATTGCTAATAAAGTGTGAATGGCTCGAAAGGGTCTTGAGGACCATAGTTTGAATTGTATGATGAGTTGAATTAAGGCATTGACCTATTAAAATGGTCGATTAATAAAGGCTCCCATGAGGACCATGTGATCATGTATGGTGTTGAATTGGCTAAATGGGTTAAAGTCTTTATATGTGGAATTAAATGTATGTGGATGCATGGACAAAGGGTTAGAGTCCCAATGTTGACTAATGATAGTCGTGATGGCTTCATGTTAAAGTCCCTTGCCTAGTGAATCGCTTGTGGTTACAGTCTCTTGCATAATGAGATCTCATGAGGTCTAAGTGCCTCAGCAAATGAATTATCTTGGGGTTAGAGTCCTCTTTCTAATATTGCATGAGGTTATAGTCCCTTGCCTAATGTGTGAGCATATGGTTAGAGTCCCTTGCCTAATGTGTGAGCATGTGGTTAGAGTCCCTTGCTTGAATGAATATGTGTGAGTAGTTAGAGTCCCTCACTATTATGAATATGTGTTAGTGGTTGGAGTCCCTCACTTAAATGGATGTGTATCTTGTTATACTCCCTTACTTGATGATATGTGAATATGGTTAAAGTCCTATGCCTAATGAGAAATGCTTGAATCTATAAATCTGGAAGGTTGGAATCCTCCATTGCATATATGATGAATGAGTGCTTCCAAAGTTTTGATAAGACATGAGTGCTTCCAAAGTGTTAATAAGACTTGACCCCTTGGTTAGCATGTGAAATGTCTATATGTATGGATAAGGTTATGAATGTGATTAAATATGATATATATTGAATTTTTGTTGAATGATTATGCTATTTTATCCTTATCCTTGAGTTACATGCTAGCATTCCAATCTCGTCTCCAGACGCTATGTCCTCATGCGACATAGGGGCCAGAGCATCGTTTTCTCTTCCTGCACAATAATTAGGCAATCGAAGCAGCTCGTGCGTTGACTTGGGAGTGGTGAGCTCGCTTATTTTGGAAGACATTTATTCTTGGTCCCCTATCTTTAGACTTAGTCTCATTTTGACTTGGTTTGGCTAATGTCAAGGGCTTGTCCCGACATATACATTTCTAAACTTCAATTTGTATAGAGGTATTGTGGATGACTTTGGACTTAGGTATATTGGTTAGTTAATGAATCTAATGAAGTATTTATACATGTTTAAGCTATAGCGTATAGTATGTTTTCTCGCTATCTCATTATATAGTCGAGATTCACCCCGCCCTTGTGATTGATGTGATAATTGTGATAGGTTATCGGGGCAACCTCCAATTCATGTGGGCTTGAGGTGCCCAAACGACATGGCCTAATTTTGTGGCGTGTCAAGTTGGTATCAGAGCCTAGGTTCATAATTAGCTGGGAGTCCACAATATCGTGTTGAGTAGTCTCTTTTTGGGTGTAAAGCGTGCTACACTTATAAAAAAGGAGCTATGAGACATTTTGGGAAATGTTTCCCTTTCTTGTATTTCAATCTCAAGCTATATAGTAAGGTCATGGATTCCTCTAATTTCTGTTGACTATCTCTCAGATCATGCCTAAAAGGAGATCTGAGACTCAAGCAAACCCTTTTGAGGGATATATAGACAAAGCTCATCTAACATTTAAAATTTAGACCTAGGCTATGGTTGCGGCATTCGGCCATCTTTGTGGGTGTTCCAACTGTCCCCACCAACCCTGACTAAGAGAGTGACCCTTCTATTTTATCACCTCAAAGGGATGCTACTAATGTCGAGTTTTGTCACTTTATCAACCTCTTGACTCAATTACTAGCTTCTCAAGCGAAGCGTGATTCTCCGGCTACCATTTCTTTTGAGGCCACAAGAATTGGCCAATTTATGAGGTTGAGCCCTCCTATGTTCTCCAGTGTGATGGTTGAGGATCCTCAAGGCTTCATTGATAAAATAGAGAAGATCCTCCAATTCATGCATGCTTTAGAGATTGAGGCCGTTGAATTTGCTTTCTACCAATTGAAAGATGTATCCTACCAATAGTACAAGGGGTGAGAGTTGTCTAGAGGTGTTGATACTAGTCGTACCATATGGGAAGACTTCTCCGATGTTTTCTTAGACCACTTTTTTCCTCAAGAGTTAAGGGAGGCTAAGGCAGAAGAGTTTGTGAACTTGAAGCAAGGGAGGATGTCCGTTTAAGAGTATTCCTTGAAATTCAATCAATCATCATGGTATGCTCCTGAGATGGTTTCTATCATGAGGACTAGAATGCGTAAGTTTGTCACGAGATTATCCTGTAAGTTAGTTGTTGAGAGAAAGGCGGCATTATTGATTGAAAACATGGATATTTCTAGGTTGATTATGTATTTGTAACAAGTAGAAGAAAGGAAAAATAAACAAGTTAAGCTTAGTGAGAAGCAAGGAAAGAAATTTAGGCCATCTGAGCATAATAGTGGTGATAGTGGCAAATGGCCATGGAAGAAGTGGGGGAGTTTGATTTTTTTTCCTCGGCTAGTGTTATCTCTCCTTACTCAATGTTTTTGGGTGATTATCAGACTCAGTTTAGCGGCGAATCTCGAGCACAGGGTTCCCTATTCTAGGCTAGTACTGCCCAGTCGATTCCACCTCGCCCTCCTTGCAAATTTGGTGGTCAGGGTCATCATGGTCAGTGTGAGAAAAAGAGAAATAGGTATTTCCATTATCGTCAGGTTGGGAACACACAGCGTGAGTGAACCTCCCTAGCAGCTTCATTGGCCAATAAGGCCACTATTGCTACTTCATCTACTCTTGCTCCAAAGGTTGCTATGTCTGCCTCTACTTCAATTTCTGGTGGCATATGCCAGAACCTCTTGTATGCACTTGCTACTCGCCAGGATTATGAGGAATCTCCTGATATTATCATGGGTATGTTGATACTTTTCTCCCATGATGTGTATTATTTGCTTGACCCAGAGTGTACTCTTTCTTATGTGACCCCTTATATGACTGTGCATCTTAATTATGGTCCCGAGATTCTATTGGTTCCTTTTTCTGTTTCAACCCCGGTCGGAGACCCTGTGATTGTTAGAATGGTCTATAAATGTTGTATGATATTATTTGGTGGTAGATATACTCTTGTAGACTTGATAGAATTAGACATGGTTTATTTTGATGTCATTCTGGGGATGGATTGGTTGCATTCTTACTATACTTCCTTAGATTATCAAACCCATAGAGTCATGTTTAAATTCCCTAATGAGATGATCATTGTAAGGGAAGGTGGTTCCCTAGTGCCTAAGGGAAGGTTTATTTCTTATCTTAAGGACCAAAGGTTGATTTTGAAGGGGTGTTTGTATCATTTGGTCCGAGTTAAAGATTCTAACTCAGAAGGGCCTTTGCTAGAGTCCGTTCCCATGGTTAATGAGTTTCCCGAGGTGTTTCTCGATGATTTTCCCGGTGTTTATCCTGATAGGTAAATTGATTTTGGGATTGATCTTGTTCCAAATACTCATCCAATTTTTAACCCTCCTTATAGAATGGCACCGGTGGAACTAAAAAAGCATAAGGAGAAATTTAAAGACCTCCTAGATAAAGGTTTTATCTGCGCTAGTGTGTCTCCATGGGTTGTTCCCGTGTTATTCATGTGCAAGAAGGATAGTTCCCTTCATATGTGCATTGATTATCATTAGTTAAACAAAGTGACTGTAAAGAATAAATATCCTCTTCCTAGGATATATGATTTGTTTGATCAACTTTAGAGTGCAAAGTGTTTCTTTAAGATTGATCTTAGATCAGGTTATCATCTACTTAAGATTAGGGATGCTGATATACCTAAAACTGCCTTTAAAACCCGATATGGTCACTTTAAGTTTCTTGTCATATCTTTTGGGTTGACCAATGCCCTGGCGGCATTTAAGGAGTTGATGAATAGGGCTTTCCATCCATTCTTGGATATGTTTTTCATCGTCTTCATTGATGATATCTTAGTCTATTCGAAGAGTGAGGGGATCATATAGGTCACCTTTGTGCCATGTTGCAAACTTTGAAGGGTCATCATTTCTATGCCAAGTTCTCTAAGTGTGAGTTTTGGTTGAAAATCATAGCCTTTCTTGTTCATTTCATCTCTAGTGAAGGGATAATGGTAGATCCCCAAAATGTTACGGCGGTTAAGAAGTGACCTAGACCTACGACTCCAACTGATATTCAAAGCTTCTTGGATTTAGCCGATTACTATAGAAGATTTGTGGAGATTTTCTCTACTATAGTTGCCCTGATTTTGATAAGTTGAAAGATAATTTGATTTCGTCTCTGATTTTGACCTTGTCTGAGGGTAATGATACTATCGTGGTATATTGTGATGCTTCTCATGTCAGTCTCGATTGTATGTTAATGCAACATGGTAGGGTGGTGGCCTATGCTTCTAGGAAATTAAAAGTTCATGAGAAAAATTACCCTACTCATGACCTAGAGTTTTAGTTGTGGTTTTTGCGTTAAAGATTTGGCAGCATTATCTTTATAGGGTTTATGTCGATATCTTTTCTGATCATAAAAGTCTCTAATATATATTTACACAAAAAAGGTTAAATCTCTCGCAAAGAAGGTGGCTCAAGTTATTGAAAAGCTATGATATAAGTCTTCATTACCATCCTGGTACGGTGAATGTAGTCGTCGATGCTTTTAGTAGGTTGTCCATGAGAAGTTTTGCCCATGTAGATGAGGATAATTAGGAATTAGTGAAGGTCATTCACCATTTGGATAATCCTGGAGTTTGACTTGTGGACTCCAAGGATGGTGATGTATTTGTGTTTTTGATATCTCAGTCATTTCTTGTTATTGAGATAAAGGAGAAGCAAGCATTGGACCCCGAATTGATGAAGATCAAGATCAATGTGGATCCATACAAATTTGCAAACTTTGTGAATGGTGGTGATGGTATCTTGAGGTACCAAGTCAGTCTATGTGTTCCTGACGTCAATGGATTGAAGAAAACGGTCATGAATGAGTCTCATGAATCTCAGTATGCTATACATCACAGTTCTACCAAGAGTATCATGATCTTAGAGAGTTCTATTAGTAGAGCAATATAAAATGTGATATGGATAACTATGTATCCTAGTGTATGGTATATCAACAAGTAACAATTGAGCACATGAGGCCCAGTAGGTTGTACCAAGAAACTGTGTTGACCCAAATGGAAATAGGAGGCAATTAATATGGATTTCATTACCGGTCTCCCTAAATCTCAGAATCAATGTGATTCTATTTGGGTCATTGTTGATAGAATGACCAAGTCCGCTCACTTCTTACCCGTGAGAACTAATTACTCGATAGAAGACTATGCTAAGTTGTTCTTGCAGAGATTATGGAATAGTACAGTGCTAGGATATTTATCCTTTTGGATCATGGTCCTCCATTTTCATCCCACTTTTGGAAGTCATTCCAACAGGGGTTGGGTACTAGAGTAAGCCTTAGTATCATTTTTCACCCGCAAATAGATGGGCAAGTAGAGAGAACCATCCAAACATTAGAGGACATATTCTGGGCTTGTGTGATTGATTATGATGGTAGTTGGTATGACCATTTGCCTTTGATTGAATTTACCTATAATAATAGTTACCACTCTAGTATTGGTATGACCCCTTTTGAGGCATTGTATGGTAGAAAATGTCGATCTTCTATTGGGTGGTACAAGGTTGGCGAAGGTAAGTTTCTTAGCCCCAATTTAGTCCACCAAGCCTTAGAGAAGATAAAGGTGATTTGTGATAGATTAAAAACTGCTCAAAGTCTCCAACAGTCCTATGCAGATGTGAGGCGTAGGGACTTAGAGTTTAGTTTTGGTGATTGGGTATTCTTGAAAGTGTCTCCCATGAAGGAAATGATGTAATTTGGTAAAAAAGGGAAGCTTAGTCACCGATATGTTGACCCCTACTTGATTGTGAAGAGGGTTGGCAATGTGGCCTATGAGTTGGAGTCGCCTTCTAGTATGAACTCCATTCACCCAGTTTTCTATGTCTCTAGGTTATGGATATGTGTGGGTGATCCGACGTTGGTTATTTCTTTGAGGGTTGTTGATATCTTGGACTATTTTTCCTATGAGGAAAGCCCGATAAGGATCTTGGATTGGCAAGTTTGCCGATTGCAAATGAAAGATATGGCTTTGATGAAGGTTCTATGGAGGAACCAAAAGTTCGAGGAAGCTACATGGGAAGCAGAAGAGGGCTTGAAGTCCAGGTGTCCATATTTGTTTCCTGTTCCAAAAACTTGAGATAGAGGTATATGTTGATCTTCTTGCTTTGATTTATGTCTTTTATAGAAAATGGGTCAAAGTCCCTAATATGTTGAGTGCTTTGTTTTGTGTTAGACCATGGTTTCAAGTCCCTAATGTTTTAAAATTACGTGTGTTTTGTTTTGATGGGTTTAAGTCCCTAGTATCTTGGGTTGATTCATGTCTTTAGCAAAAGATGGGTTTGAGTCCCTAATCCTTAAATTGAGTAAGTATCCTTGATAAGTTGATGGGTTGAAGTCCCTAAGTTGTGAAATGAGTATGTATTGATAAGTAAGGGCTTTAAGTCCCCAAGCTTTGAAATAAATAAGTATCTTTGATGAATAATGGGTTTAAGTCCCAAAGTTGATGAAGTTAGTGATTGACTGATAATAAGCATGATATGTTTTGTGTTGTATCCTTGTTGATTGCTTGTTCTAACTTATTCATGGGTTGGTTTGATATGTGATGATGTGTTAAATTTTGTTTATTGCTTGACCAATCCATCATTCACGGACAAATGATCCAAGTGGTGAGAATTAAAAAACCTAGACTTTGAACCATTGATAAAAATTTCCTCATTAATGTCTCTCTACTTGGTACGACTAAGGGTACCACTCATATTTTGGATATGATTTGGGGAACCCCTATCATAACCTAGGAAGTGTGGTGAGGATCTCTCACTTTCCTAGATACCAGTGAGGCTCTAACCAATCGTACCTTAAGGTACAAGTCATACCAAGACCAATCGTATAGAGTGATGTCTCAATCAAAAGTGGACTATTTTTAGTAGGGTTGATAGATACGAGTTAGGGTTGGGTCTTACCCTTTGGATACTACTCAAAGGTGTATTGTCGTATCCTTTACAGTATGTGTGACCTAGGAGAATCTTAGGGTACGAGTCTGGGTACCACTCATACCCTAGGGTACGACTACTTAAGTGAGTCGTATGGTAAGTCATACCCCTAAATGAGTTCAATTTTTAGATTTTAACTAAGGGCCTTGTGGTTATTTCCTATGTCTAAAACGATAAGCCCTCTTACTATATAAGTATGTGTGGCTTCCTATACATCCATTTTGATGGATCAAACACCCTAAATACTTTCTCAAGCTCATCTTTAAAGGATTGTAGGGTAGGGTTTCAAAAGTGATCTTAAAGAGGCAAAGTGAAGTCAATATTCTTGGTGATTGAAGTTGTATAAGGCATGTAAATCTTCATCTCTCTAAATAACTCTAAACCCATGTATTTCACACTTGGATTAGTATGTGTACATGGTGGTTTTGAAATCAAATGAAAAGGGTTTTGTTGCCTAATGATGATTCTTTCTTAGACTTATGTTTATACATATTATTGATGGTAGTTTGCACACGTGAATGCTTGTTGTATATGGTATAACATGTGGGTCATTAGTAACCCTAGTCTTGATGATTTCTACCATGAAATTGGCCTTGGAAAATGCATGTACACAAAGTGTTTGTGAAAATTTCTAAGTGAGATGTCTAGTTACATAAGGGTGATGTTTTGAACTAGGGAAATGGCCCAATATGTATTAATGCTTGATAAATGATACTATGAAGGTAAAATAAGTCATATGTTGTATAATTGATGACCTTAATGGTTTGATGAATAAGAAGGGGGTTAAAGTCCATAACATGAAAAATAAACTTGAAATGTGTGTTGAACTAAATTATGGTATAAAATTGCTAATGAAGTGTGAATGGCTCTTAAGGTCCTTGAGGACCATAGTTTGAATTGTATGATAAGTTGAATTAAGCCATTGTCCTATTGAAATGGTTGAGCAATGAAGGCTCCCATGAGGACCATGTGGTCATGTATGGTGTTGATTTGGCTAAATGGGTTAAAGTCCTTATATGTGGAATTAAATGTATGTGGATGCATGGACAGAGGGTTAGAGTCCCAGTGTTGACTAATGATAGTCATGATGGCTTGAGGTAAAAGTCCCTAGCCTAATAAAATCGCTTGTGGTTAAAGTCCCTTGCATAATGAGATCTTATTAGGTCAAAGTGCCTCGCCAAATGAATTAACTTGGGGTTAGAGTCCCCTAACTAATATGGCATGAGATTATAGTCTTTTTTTCCTAATGTGTGAGCCTGTGGTTAGAGTCCTTTGCTTGAATGAATATGTTTGAGTGGTTAGTGTCCCTCACTTAGATGAATGTGTGTGAGTGGTTAGACTCCCTCATTTAAATGGATATGTATGTGATTAGAGTCCCTTACTTGATGATATTTGAATATGGTTAAAGTCCTATGCCTAATGAGAAATGCTTGAATCTATAAGTCTGGAAGGTTGGGATCCATCATTGCATATATGATGAATGAGTGCTTCCAGAGTATTGATAAGACTTTCTCCCTTGGTTAGCATGTGATTTGTCTATATGTATGGATAAGATTATGAATGTGATTGAATATGATATATATTGACTTGTTGAATGAGGTTGCTATTTTATCCTTATCCTTGAGTTATATGCTAGCGTTCCAACTACTAACCATCTCCAAATGCTATGTCCCCACATGGTATAAGGGATCCATCAAAGGGGCTCGTGCATTGACTTGGGAGTGGTGAGCTCTCTTACTTTGGAAAATTTCATTCTTGGTCCCCTATCTTTAGACTTAGTCTCATTTTGACTTGGTTTGGCTATTGTCGGGGGCTTGTCCCGACACATACATTTCTGAACTTTGTTTTGCATAGAGGTATTGTGGATAAATGTAAACTTGGTTATATTGGTTAGTAAATGAATCTAATGAAGTATTTAGACATGTTTAAGCTATGATGTGATGATTGTGATGGGTTATTGGGATGACATCAAATTCATGTGGGCATGAGTTGCCCATAAGACATGGCCCGGCTTTTAGGCATGTCAAAGTAGGATGTGGATAATTTTTTGGCCAAGTGTTTACAGTGTAAACAAGTAAAAATTGAGCAAATGAGGCTTAGAGAGTTGTATCAAGAAATTGAATTACAGAATAGAAATAGGAGGTGATCAATATGGATTTTGTTACCGATCTTCCTAGGTCTTGGAACATATTTGATTTGGTTTGGTCATCGTGGATAGGATGACAATGCCATCTCACTTCTTGCTAGTGAGGACTAAGTTTTCAGCTGAGGATTATGTAAGGTTGTATCTTTATGAGATTGTGAAGCTGCATGGGGTACCTATTTCGATTATCTCTGATCATAGTATGCAATTTTTATCTCAATTTTGGTGGTCATTTTAGAAGGGGTTGGTTGCTAAGGTTAGTATGAGTACTGCTTTTCACCCATAGATAGATGGTCAAGCAGAAAGAACTATTCAGAAATTAAAAGATATGTGTCATACATGTATGATTGATTATGAGGGTAATTGGGTTGAGCATCTACCTCTTGTAGAGTTTGCTTACAACAATAGCTGTCATTCTAGCATAGGTTATGTGATGATGGGTATATCTATGCTTATTTATCTTATGTATAGCTAGATCTCCCTCTTGGGGTTATGTGTGAATAGGGGTTAAAGTGTGTGTGGGTTGTTATTGTTAGCCTCTATTTGTAGTTCATACTTATGGGTTTTATCATTCCTATGCTAACTTGTTTGGGATTTGTGGGTGAAAGCCCCAAATACCCACTTGGGTTTGTGAATGAAAGCTTCAAACTCTAGAAAGCTCAAGTCCATCTTTGAAAGAAGGGTTTTGGGTGAACTTTAGGAATTCACATAATCCTTGAAAAGGGGATGTGGAGACCAAAGCAATGATAGATATTTATGTGTGTAGTTTGCTAAATTTTCACTATCTTAGAAATAAGGGTGATTATGAAGTTAACTATACCATAGGTATTATCCAAGAAATAGGGAAATACACCTGTTAGGTATTCGAAAGAATCAATGGGTGAAAGTGTGGTGTTTTGTTGAAACACTAGCTTCAAAATCTATAACCGAACCTTCACATATTTAATCTACTAAATTGATGTTGATTAATAACACCCACATGGAATTCCCTAAGTAACACATAATCCCATGATCCGTGCATAATTGTTAAAACTCTAATTATTCATAGCCTCAAATTTATACCAGAAAACCCCAAAAAGAAACATTAGTGTCGACACTTGTCTCTCCCATTTTTATCTTTTTGTACCATTGGTTTGAATTTAATGTGTATCTATTATTTCGAATTAACTTGATTGCCACTCACATTGTTCCTCGTGGATTCGACCTTGACTCCAAAGTTGGGTAAATGTATTGATGACGACTGTCTTGTACTTAAATTGACATGTAAGTTAAGCGTTATCAAAATTGGAGCCATTATTGGGGAACAATTTGGCATATTAAGTTAGTTTGGAATTTTAGCTTACTTGCTTGAATTCAAGCTTGTAAATATTTGTTTGTGATTTTATTTTGTAGGTAGATTTTTATGTTATTTTACTTTTCTCTATGGCATCTTCCAACTAGTATGATGTCGGTAGTTGGGAATCCTATCGTGACGACCCATGTCCAATTTATGATGGACCACACGTCAGGAGAGGTTGTATCTATGCTTTTCGGAGAGAGATGTACCCACTAACTTGATCCTATAGGGAGTATAGGTGTTCTTTATGTAGTGGTCGAGAAGGATATTGGGATGACTTTCCAAATGCCTCTCCTCCCTATTATGCTAATCGGGTTTATTGTTCTTCTTATGAGCTTGATAGGTCCTATAATGAGAATACGTAAGATCAACATACCGAGTCCAATAGTTTTTCACAAGACTACTAGCTATTTTGGATCAGGTAGATACAACGGGAGAGAGTATAAAATCCATACAAAAAGAGGCATTAGGATGGAAAAGTATCAAGATAGGGGAAATAAGCAAAGAAGAAAAGCTTAAAACTATCACTACCTTGCCCATTTCCCAAGAGGAGGCTCATCAAGAAGAGAAATCAAGTTATGATGATAAGCTTGATAGCGAAGACTCTTCGGCGACTTTTTATTATGCTGAGTTATATGAGAAAGAAGAAGCCAAAATAAAAGAAATGGTACTAGAGTCAAATGAAGAAATAAAAAGCAAATCTTTTATGTTGACTCTAGTTCATTTCGGGGTGAAAATGCTTTGGAGAAGGCTTATACAAAATTAGGGGTTGGGCCTCGTTCAAACCACTTTTCAATATTATGCTTAAAGGATGTGATGAATATCCATCCCTCCGAACAAATGGTGGATCGTGGGGAGAAGGAGTCTGATTCTTATATTTTAGAGTTTGACACTCCAAAGGAACATATGGAACCCCACCCATAAATGTCCAAGGAACTCAACTTATGATATAAAAGGAATGGCCTATTGAAGTTCTCAGGTTTACCCAAGGATCCCCACCAAAAGTTCGATGTAAATTTGGGTAAAAGGTTCAGATGTTCAAAATGGCAAGATCGAAGCTGTTTTCCATTTCATCACCTCTTCCAAGCCTCATCTTGGAAGATCTAAATCTTCTGTACCTTGTTGCTCATTACATATTGAACAAAATCTGGGACTAAGATTCAAATATTCTAAGTGAAAGCATAAAAAAAAATGGTGAAGGCATCATGCTATGACATTAAACTAAGCACTCGATGGGAGGCACCCCATTATACCATGAAAAATAGCACATATCCTTTTTAATTCATGCACGGTAGAGTAGATTTTTGTTTTGATTATGCATGAATAATCCATGAAATATTGGTGCTAAGAGGAATTTTGATTGAATTTGAAAAAGGAATTGTGAAATGGGCAGTTTGGACTGAACAAGAAGTGCAGGAGACCTAGTTGTTTGGTCTCAGTGGTCAAATCAATTTAAGTGAACATCCAAATGACATTTTTTCCCATGCTTCTCTCTTAATTTATCTAAAAATTCTCTCAAAATTTGTGGCTTTGCATTGCATATCCAAGTGCTATTTCATTCTAATTGCATCATCTAACTTAGTAAGTTATCTCAACTCCCTTGATTTGGATAATTATATGCTTAGAACTTGTAGTTTGGGGAAGGCCTAAAATGATGTTTTCATTATTAAATGCATGATTATTTGTAATTATTATTGTTGTTAGCTATTGTAACTGGTGTACACACTAATGGAGAAGTCTTGAGTACCCAAATTTAAGCTTTAAACGGTTGAAATAATTGTGTACATCATGTGTTCGATTAATTCCCCAATGAGTTCAATTTGAATTATTTCAAGTTTTGGGCTATAACCATACATACTAGGCTTAAATTCTATGCTTATAATTTGATATGCCTAGTTGAAACAAAGAATTGGGTCTAAAATTATGTTTTAAAGAGAGTGCAGAATCTATTGAATATGGCCTTAAGTACCCCGATCGTACTCCCAATGACCGTGTTCATGGCACCGCGGTCGCGGTCGCTGCTCTGTGATTGCCATACTTGAGGGTTGTTTCTGTAGGAAACTAAAATTTCTACACAACAATTTCGGCCCCAATACTTTTTATTACACTGCCACATGAGTTTTTCTGCTTGATCTGGCATATTTTTGGTATGATAATTCTAATGTTATCCTGTGTTGCATTGCTTACAAGTTCTAAGCCTAAGAAATGGGAGATTTTGATGACACCAGGTTCATGACCGCACAATGCCAACACCACTACTATGTAGATTTTCACAAGACTAAGTCACTCCCTAAAGGAGTATCTTCCTTGACAAAGTGGCGGAGAAACTCCCAGCATTCCATGCTCGACTCAATGCTACTGGGTGGTTGTGCTTTGCCCCAGACCCTTGATATGCAAATGAGCATTGGGTATGTGAGTTCTACGCGATCCTTAGCGTAGTTTCTCTCATAAACACAGTGATGAAAATTTGAGGAAAGTAAGTGAACTTTGAAGGGGAGCGGATTAGTAATGTATATGGGTTGCAGAATGTGGACATGGAGCAGTTCCAGGCAAAAGTCGACCTGGATGGAAAATATTTTATGTCCTGTAAAAGTAGTTCCCTGGTCCATCACCAAGAAAGATATTTTTATAAACGACTTTACAGCAAAGCCCAGGCTTTGGTTGAACATCATATGCAGTCGAGTATCGCCATGTACCTATATGACCATTGTCATAGATTTGCAAGCTCGTATGGTGTCTTGAATCCTATCTGGCATCCCACTCAATGTGGGTGAGATTATTCTTTTAGAGTGGTGATATTTAAAAAATTATGGAGGTATGTATCTTCTTTTCCTTTCCCTTATCACTGAGCTTTGCATGAGGGAAGAAGTGGAGAAGATGTTGCAGATACTTGAGAGTACCCAGGTCCCTGCATCTTCCCACTTAAATTCAGGGGTGAGGGTTCCCCAAGTCAAAGTAAGAAAAGGAAGAAGAACTATGACAAATCAGCCCAACAAGACATGAATTCTTGCAAACCTTCGTCCGCCAACCCCCTCAATTATATCTCAGGTCAGATGAGGGAGGTTAGGGAGCTAGTGTCTAGATTGCCTCAGGTACAAGGAGAACCATCCACCGCTCGCCACTCATATGTGACTCATTTAGATTATGACATATATTGTGAGGAGCAAAAGAAGCAAGGAGCCACTATTGTCGAATTAGACGAATCCTACTTAGCCTTAGCAGGATCACACAGCGACTCTGAGGAGTCATATGTAAAAATGGTAAGGAGAGAAAAGAAAAGGGATAAATTCTTCAAAAGAAGGTGGAAGGGGGTAAAGGGCATCTTTAAGGTGCTCAAACTAATGATAGACCACCTTCACCTAGGATGGACAGTGAGGATGAGGCCTCTGTTGATTGGTTTATCAATGATACTGATGGTTATGGTGCAGAGTCAGTGGGAGAAAGCAGCTATTAATACAAATTCAAGGAGACCCCTCTTAGTTTTGCTTTATTGCACATGCAGTGAGGACGCTGCATTCATTTTTAGTTGGGGGTGCCCCCGGATTTGTATTGTTATGATATTATGTTGATGAATATTTTATTTTATGTTGTTGTTTTGGGATGAAACTTTGGATATTGTTTTGTTTTGTTTTTGAAATACTATATTTTTGGGCACTCTGATAGTGACCACATTTTATGGATTATCATGTGGTTTTAGTTTTATTTTTTCTTCTTACTATAGTTCTATATTAATTTTGATGATACATGACTAGTTTTGCCCAATGAAAGATTAAGTGATGATATTCTTAAGGGTAAAGTGTCGTGATTGGGTTTTGAGACTAGATGCAGGGGAATTCTAAGTACCCATAGCATTGTTGATTTGCGATCACGTTATACACCATTGGCGAAGTTTGAGTAGCCATATGGGTGGTTTTCCCATTTTGAGCCAAAATGTGAGTCTAATGCTTTGGTTGTTGTCATAGTTTCACAAACTGTGTGGTGCTAATATAAAATGAACAACCCCCTCCATCCAAAATTTTTCAAAAAAAGAAGCAAGGGCATGGACATGAGCAATGTTGTAACAAAACTTTCTCTTTTTGTGGATCCATAAGTTTTTGACTTGTGAATAGAAATAAATACTCCAAAATTATCTCTAGGGGGAGGGATATTTGAGCTCCCTTGGCGAGTTTTTACATGCCACGTGTGGTGAGCTCTTTGAATTTATCTCTTGTATACTTGTGTTATCTAGAACTTGCCTAGTTGGTCTTTCAAAGCTAATTTGATTGTATTTGGTTGGAGAAATTACCTTAGGCCATCTTTGTGATTTTGGACGCCACTTTATCCTAAAAACCCTACCCAATAATAAATGTAATCCTTAGTTACACACTTTGAGCTTTTGGACCTTTATTTGTAAAATATGTTACAAGCCGTGAACCATTCTTTTGATCCCTCTTTTGAACGATACCCTCCTTGAACTTGAAAACGCAATTTGAGGCTAAAATCATAAGCTGTGGGTGGTAAAGATTAACGGAAGTAAGTTTGGGACCACAAAGTTGTAAGTGAAATCCTAGTTGCCTTAGCATTGAAACCAAATGAATAGAAAAAGAGAGGATCTGACAAAGGAATGAATTGCACAAAAATTGCAAGAAAAAGGAATGAAAGAAAAGTGGGGAACAAAGGAAGAAAACTGTGGTCATATGAAAAAAGAGAAAACAAAGAAGAGTGGCCTATAGTAAAAAAAAAGGATTAACTAGTGTAATTTAGGTGTTAAAGGAAGGGTGTAGCCATGTTAGTCCCAAATGATATCCTACCCTGACCTGAACCTACATTGCAAGCTTAAAAAGCCATTTGAGGTCTCCAACCATTTACTTTTTTTTTAGTGGCGATTGAAAATAAGTGCAAGCCTATGGTATGACACTTGTTGCATAGAGAATTATTTTGTGAGGGAGACAATTTTTTGCACTTAAAATTCCTTGTTGCATAGTTAGTATCCTGGTGTGTAGAATTTTCTTTCTTGTGAGGTTGGTATGTGAAACAAGGTGAGGTGGGTGATTTTGTTACCTTTCGAGCGACGAGACAAATAGAGTATAGATTAGTTTTGGTCAAAAATTGAGTCACTTCTAGAGCATTAGTTATTTTTGCTTGATTGTTTTTTGAATTATTGTGTATCTTTTCATAGTGAATCTTATGATAAGGGGAGTAGTGAAAAATAGCTTAGCCCATGTGCAATAAGCTACTTGTGATAATGACTAGGATTGAAGTCATTGTGATCTTTAAGGCATGAAGTTTGGGCATAAATAATTATGTCTCATGGTAAGAGGTAGTGTTTCTTAGGGACAGACAATATCTTTAAGTTGGGGGTGTTGATGAGTGGTGATTTTACCACCCATTCTTACTCAACATTTGTCCACACTACCTTTTTTTGAATGAATAAACAAGACATAATTATGAATAAATGCACTAATATCTACTCTTTGTAGGCATAGAGTTGAGGAGATAGAGAGATGTGGCTTGGAGCATAAAATAAACAAAAAGTGCAGTTGACGACCTGGAGCAGAAGGGCCTTAGTTACCACGGTCGCGGTCTTCTAACCGTGATCACAACAGTCAAGTAGGGTTAATCAACCATGATCACATAAGTCTATCACGGTCGCAGCCAAGCTAGTGCGATTGTGGCTTAGCAGAATATTTCAGCCCAAGGGTAAATCTTGAAATGCCCATGGTTGATCCTAATTTTGACAAAAAGACTCAAACCCTTGAATTATTCATCATATTCCATCTTCCCTAATTTTTAAGTTTAGCTTTTGAATTCATAGCCTCCATATATGAAGAAGAAAATATTATATTAATTTTGGGTGAAGAATACATTGGGGACCTTCAAGTGGAGGAATAACTCACTTTCATTATTGATTTGTAGGAGTGCAAAGTTTGAAGTAACATTTACTTAATCTTCAACAAGTCATTTCAATGGATATTATGGGTATATCTATGCTTATTTATCTTATGTGTAGCTAGATCTCTCTCTTAGGGTTATGTGTGAATAGGGTTCAAAGTATGTATGGGTTTTTATTGTTAGCCTCTATTTGATAGTTCATACTTATGGATTTTATCATTTCTATGCTAACTTGGTTGGGATTTATGGGTGAAAGCCCCAAATACCTATATGGGTTTGAAGAGTGAAAGTTCCAAACTCTAGAAAGCTCAAGGCCATCTTCGAAAGAAGGGTTTTGGGTGAACTTTAGGAATTCACATCATCCTTGAAAGAAGGATGTGGAGACCAAAGCAATGATAGACATTTATGTATGTAGTTTGCTAAATTTTCACTATCTTAGAAATAAGGGTGATTATGAAGTTAACTATATGTATTATCCTAGAAATAGGAATGCCTAAATTGAGGTTTGGTTACCAAATGTTAAACACAGCCATTAGATATTCGAAAGAATCAATGGGTAAAAGTTTGGTGTATTGTTGAAAGACTAGCATCAAAATCTATAACTGAACCTACCCATTTTTGAACCACTAAATTAATGTTGATTAATAACACCCACATGGAATTCCCTTATTAACATATAATCCCATGATCCGTACATAATTGTTAAAACTCTAATTATTCATAGCCTCAAATATATACTAGAAAACCCTAAAAATAAACATTAGTGTTGACACTTGTCTCCCCCATTTTTATCTTTTTGTACCATTGGTTTGAATTTAACTTGTATCTATTATTTTGAATTAACTTGATATCCACTCACATTATTCCTTTTGAATTCGACCTCGACTCCAAAGTTGGGTAAATATATTGACAACGATCGCCTTGTACTTAAATTGACATATAAATTGAGCATTATCATTTGGCCCAGATTTTGTTTATCATGCTATGGAGAAGGTAAAGATGATTAGGGATAGGCTTAAGTCTGCCCAAAGTCACCAAAAATCCTATGCGGATCTAAGGCATGGGGACTAAGAGTTTGAAGTTGGGGATAGGGTGTTCCTAAAGGTGTCTCTCATAAAGGGAGTAATACAGTTTGGCAAAAAAGAAAGATCAGTCTTTGGTATATTGGTCCATATGTGGTTTTAAGGAGGATTGATAATATGGCATATGAATTGGAGTTTCCTTCTAGTTTGAGCTCTTTTTATTTGGTATTCCATGTCTCTATGTTGAGATAGTGTATAGGTGATCCTTCGTTGGTTGTTCCTTTGGAAGGATTAGGTATCTCCGATTCTCTATCTTATAAAGAGATTCTAATTGAGATCTTGGATTGGAAGGTTCGTTGGTTTTGAACAAAAGATGTAGCTTCGGTTAAGGTTCTATGGTGGGACCACAAGGTGGAAGTAGCTACTTGGGAAGTGAAAGAGGACTTGAAGTCCAAATATCCGCATTTATTTTTTTCTCTGCATGTTCGTACGAAAGGTTTGCATTCTTAATCACATCTTTGTGTTATAACTTAGTTAAAGGTTAGAATGGTTATGTTGGGGTGTGATTTGTGCTTGTATTAGCTTCTCCTTTATTAGGGGATGAATGATCCTAGTTGGGGAGATTAAAACACCATGGGTTTTGACCTTTAGAAAATTTCTCAATTTTTGGTTTCTAAACATCATACGACTAGGGGGTGCAAGTCATATGATAGGATATAGGTCAGGTGACCCAGTCATATATTGTCTAGTGTTGGGTCGTGTTGGGTGGTTGAGTTTTAGGAATAGGTACGACTAAGTAGATGCGAGTCGTATGGTTGTGATGGGTCATTGGTTTAGGTTTTCCTTCACTTAATCTAAAACTTAGTAACTTAACTTGGATCTAAGTACAACTGGCTCACCATGAGTCATGAGGATAAGGCATGAGTCATATAGTCCAACTCATATGTTAGATAGTATTCAGCCCCTCATGATTATGCCTAGGGTACAATTTCATGGTACTAATCATATGGTTAGGTATAGTTTGGCTTGTGTGGTCGCATATTGGACAGTATTGGGGTCCAAGAGAAGGCCTGGGGTACGAGTGGTGGGTACCACTCATATGGTAGGGTATGATTAGTATGGGGTGGTCGTACCATCCTGCGGAGACTTTATGCAGTTTCAGTTGGGGGTAATCTGGACATTTTCTCTCTTAACCTACTATGACCCCATGACATAAAATACCTTTTAGGGGATTCATTAACCTATTTGCAATCCATCAAACTCTCTTAAACATTCTTAAATTCTCTCAAGGCTCTTGGTTTATGGAAAGCTAGGGTTTACTTACAAGGGTGATTTCCCTCTGTCATCTTCATAATCTAAGGCAGGTTACTCCTCCTTCATTGTTATTTCCAACTAATAGGATATTTTATGGATTGTTTTCATGGCATAAATTTTGTACGGTTTTAGGTTTTCAAATATATGTTGGGGTTTTTGGTTTCAATGGTTAGTTATGGTTTTCCTATGTATTTTACTTATGGTTTTCATATTATTATGGTAGTTTGAATATTTGGTTGCATGGGAATGGCTAATTGGTACATGATTTTGGATTTGGAAACACTATGCCCCCAACTTGTTTGATAAAATGACTATGAGGATATTTTTGGTTAAATTGTTGGACTTTCATTAAACTATGCATGGTATAACTTAATAATGGAACCCTTAATGGTATAAATGGTTTGGAATGGTTAAATGGTAAGGTTTTAGTCGCTATGGTTGGTCTAATTGAAAGCCTTGTGGGGTATAAGGGAATCCTCCCAGCAAACATAATGATCACTTGTGGGGTACATGGGATTCCCTTAAGTCAACTTAATAATATAATCTATGGGTACATGGGAATTCCTTCTTCTTAAATAGGTTGGATAAGGACATTGATTGCAAGCAATAGGTGGTATGAAGATACCACTAGTTATAGCCTTGTTTAATAATAAATAGAATGGTGGTTTGGTTGTGTGGAAATGGTTTTGAATTAGGTAACAATAGTGGGGAGTGATATCTAACCGTAAAGGTGTGAGTCTAATGTATGGACATTAAAAACTCATATTTGCCGACATAAAGATTGGTCATGGAGATCATATATGATACTGATGCGGTACATGGGAATCCCCTACTCCTGCGGTATCTTCGATTCATATGGCTACATATATCGAGGCCTTTTCAGGGAGTTACACAGGACCCATATAGCCTGTGGGAGGTTCTAGGATACTCAAGCTACACATACCTAGGTTAATGGTTTTAAAGCTATGCTAAACTCAATTCCCTTTCCTAGCATGGTTATATATATGAATGTATGGTTGTGAATGCATATGATTGGTTTACATGGTTTTAAAGGTTGGAATTATTTTATCCTTATCCTGAGTGCATGCTAGCATTCATTCACTAACCCATCTCTGGGCAGTTATACCCCCATGCGATGAAGGAACTGGCCATTCTACTCCTCCTGTTTAGTGATAAGATTTGGGACCAACTCGATTGTATTAAAGTGATGAGCTTTCATATTCCAAAAGGCTATATTTCATGTCATGGATGAGATGATTTTGCATACTTTAGTCATTTTATAGACATTAGTTTATGCTATGGTCAGGGGCATGTCCCAACCAAATATTGTTTACTTTTGCTTAGAGGCTTTCTAGAACTACTATAGGTTGGCATAGGCGGTGTTGGTATTGGTGTCAGCCTTAGTATTAGTATTAGAATTAAGGCTGATACCATTGGATTATATTTATCATTGTTCTATCCTATTATGTTACGGACTCAAACTCGATTATTATTTTGGTTTTGGTATGGTTATTAGTTGGGTATTGGATGGTTGGACTTTCTTGGGTTGGTCACGGTTTTGGACCTATCCCAGAGTCTAGAATAGTACAAAACACTATTTTGTTACATATTCAGGATTCATCTGACTCAGGGTGTGCATTTGGATGGTTGGGTTGGGTATCGGGGGTGGTCCCCAATCCTCATTGAACTTGGATGCCCATTACGATAAGGCTTGTCAAGTTGATATCAGAGCTTTAGGTTTATGGTCAATTGGGAGTCCATAAAGCCATGTCTAGTTGAGTCCCTTTTAAGGGTGTGTAGCGTGCCACACTCATAAGAGAAAGGCTACAAGGCATTTAGGAAATATTTCTCTTCTTTGTGTTCTATTTTCAAGCTTAAAGTCTAAGGTCTTAGATTCATTTGATTTCTATTTATCCATTTTTTAGATCTTACCTCGATTATTTGATACGCATAAAAACTCCACTGTCCTAACTAGGGAAGATGTTGATGGGATATTCTTTTCTCATCAGATCCATACTCGGTCTTGGGGCCCAATCCCTGATATTTTTATCGTTCCACCAGTTCCATCTAGTCCTCATCAGGAAGACATGACGAATGTAGAGTTTCGTCAGTCGATTCATATGATTACTCAGTTGGTAACTTCTGAGGCTGAGTGTAGTACATCAGGTATTGCATCTTCTAAGGCTACAAGGGCTGGCCAGTTCATGAGGTTGAATCCTCCAACTTTTATTGGTGTTAAGGTGGAGGAGGATCCTCGATTTTTCTAGAGGATATGGAAAAGATCTTCAGGGTCATGCAAGCCGCGAATGTGGAAGGGTGAATTTTGTTACCTATCAGCTAAAGGATGTGGCGTACCAATGGTACGGGGAATGGGATCAAGAAAGGGGTGAGGTTGATGAGTCATATCTATGGGAGACTTTCTCTAATATTTGTTTTGGATTGCTTCTTTCCTCAGGAGTTAAGGGAAAAAAGATGGAGGAGTTTGTTAATCTGAAATATGGGAAGATATCGGTCAAGTGTATGCCTTAAAATTTCATAAACAATCTAGGTATGCTCTGGAATTGGTGGTTGATATGAGGGTCGGGATTAGAAAGTTTACTTTAGGACTGTCTTGTGAGTTGATACTTGAAAGCAAGACGGCATTGCTAATCAAGGACATGGATATCTCTAGGTTAGCTATTCATATGCAATAGGTGTGAAAGGAAAAAAAAAACAGGTTGAGGTAGGTGAAAAGCAGGGTTAGAGGTTTAGGCTCTCTGAGTAGGGTGGACAATAGCTAAATGGTCAAAATAGTGGTAAGTGACTGAAGAAGTAGGGGAATTCTGGTTCTTTCTCCATAGCTAGTGCCCTTTACCCGAAATAGTCGGGTGATAGGCGCCAGTAGGGTGGCAATAACTTCAAAGCATAGGGTGCCCAATCTCAGGCTACTGGGGCTCAGTCGGCCTTATCATATCCTTTTTGCAGGTTCTGTGCACGGTTATATTGGGGATTCTATGATGATAGGAGGGACAGGAGCTTCAAATGTCGTCAGCCAGGCTATATGCTTAGAAATTATCTGGTTGGTAAAGTTGATTTAGAAGTGAACAAGGTTCCAGTTGCCTCTTTATTTACTCCTGCACCCAGGGGTGCTGCTTCGGCATTTGTTTCTACTTATGGTGTCGGCACAGGCCGGAATAGGTTATATGCTCTAGCTCCTCGATTGGAGTTTGAGGCATTGCCTGATGTCGTGATTGGTATGTTACAACTCTTTTCTCATGACGTGTATTATTTACTTAATCTGGGGTGCACTCTCTTTTATGTGACCCCATTTCTAGCTGTGTATTTTATTTTTGATCCCGAGGTTATTTTGGATCCTTTTTCTATTTCTACCCCGGTGAGTGACTTTGTGGTTGCTAAAAGAGTCTATAGGGGGTGTGTTGTATATGTTGGTTGTAAGGAAACTTTGGTGGACTTTTTTGAATTAGATATAGTGGATTTTGAGAATATTCTGGGTATGGATTGGTTACACTCGTGCTACGCATTCTTAGATTGTCAGACCCATAAGGTTGTCTTTAAGTTCCTTGGTGAACCAGTTATTAAATGGAAGGGTGGTTCCCTAGCTCCTAAGAGGAAGTTTATATCATATATTAGAGCTTAGAGATTAATCTCTAAAGGTGTCTCTATCATTTGGTTCAGGTTAATGACTCTAACTCAGAAGGTCCTTCTTTGCATTCCATTCAGGTGGTGAATGAGTTTCTTGAGGTCCTTTTGGATAATTTTCCTGGTGTTTCTCCGGATAGGGAGATTAAGTTTGGGATTGATTTGGTTTCGGACACTCTTCCAATATCTATTCCTCCTTATAGAATGGCTCTGGCTGAGTTGAAAAAACTCAAGGAGAAACTTAAGGATCTTTGGATAAGGGTTTCATTCATCCTAGTGTGTCCTTATGGGGTGCATTAGTGTTATTCATGCATAAGAAAAATGGTTCCCTATGGATGTGTATTAACTATCGGCAGTTGAATAAGGTGACGGTTAAGAACAAAGTATCATTTTACAAGAATAGATGACTTGTTTGATCAGTTGCAAGGTGCCAAATTCTTTCCTAAGATAAATCTTCAGTCTGGGTATCAACACCTTAATATTAGGTAGGTGGATATCCTTAAGATGACATTTTGTACCCGATATGGGCACTTTGAGCTCTTGGTTATGTTATTTGGTTTGACCAATGCCCCGACAATATTCATGGATTTGATGAATAGGGTATTCTGTCAGTTTTTGAATCATTTTGTCGTTGTGTTCATAGATAACATTTTGGTGTACTCTAAGAGTGAGGTAGATCATGCCAATCACCTCGGTGTTGTGTTACAGACCTTAAAAGAGTAGCAGGTGTATGCCAAATAATTGAAATATGAATTTTGATTTAATGTTGTCACTTTTCTGCGTCATATTATTTCGAGTGAGGGGATAATGGTATATTCGCAAAAGGTGGAAGTGGTTAAGAAGTGTCCTAGACCCATGATTTCAATCAATATTCAGAGTTTCTTGGGTTTGGCCGGGTAATATAGAAAGTTTATGGAAAGTTTTTCGATGATAGTTTCCCCATTGACTAAGTTCACTCAGAAAAAAGTAAAGTTCTCTTGGTCGAATGCTTGTGAGGGTTGCTATGAGAAGCTGAAGGATAACCTAACTTCGGCTTTGATTTTGACTTTGTCTAAAGGCAATAAGGGTGTGGTTTATTATGATGCATCCTAAGTGGGACTTGGTTGCATTCTAATACAGCATGATAAGGTGATTTACCTATGCTTCTAGGCAATTGAAAGTGCATGAAAGAAACTATCCTACTCATGAATTGGAGCTTTTAACGGTGATGTTTGCATTGAAAATCTAGCGACACTATTTATATGGAGTACACGTGGAAATCTTTTTTGAACATAAGAGTCTACAGTATATATTCATTCAGAAAGAGCTTAATCTCGGGTAGATGAGATGGCTTGATCTTCTCAAAGACTATGACATTAGTCTTCACTACCATCCAGGTAAGGTTAATGTTGTTGCTGATGCTCTTAGAAGGTTGTCCATGGGGAGTATTGCTTATGTGGATAAGGAAAGGTAGAAGTTGGTTAATAATATTCACCATTTGGTTAATGTTGGAGTTTACCTTTTTGACTTTGAGAATGGTGGTGTGTTGGTACAAGAAGTGGTTTGGTCGTGTCTTGGTAAAGATATCAAGGAGAATCAAATTCTAGATCTCGTATTGATGAAAATTAAGTTTGATGTAGGTGGGCAATAGGCAATGGTATTTGAGATTAATAATGATGGTACCTTGCGGTACTGAGAAAGGTTGTGTGTTCCTGATGTCGATGGTTTGCGAGAAAGGGTATTGGCTGAGGCATATGAATTGCGCTATGTTGTTCATCCTGATTCAAAAAAAATATACCATGATCTCAAGGAGACATATTGGTGGAATGTTATGAAGAAGGATGTGGCTAATTTTGTGGCCAAGTGTTTAGTGTGTTAACAAGTGAAAGTTAAGCACATGAGGCCTAGAGGGTTATATCAAGAAATTGAATTGTTGGAATAGAAATGAGAGGTGATCAATATGGATTTTGTTATTGGTTTTCCTCGTTCTAGGAACCAAATTTATTCAGTTTAGCTCATTGTGAATAGTATGACAAAGTCGGTTCATTTCTTGCTAGTAAGGACTAACTTTTTGGCTGAAGATTATGTGAGGTTATATCTTTATGAGATTGTTAAGTTGCATGGGGTACCTATTTTGATTATCTCTGATCGTGCTATGCAGTTTTCATCTCACTTTTGGCGGTCATTTCAGTAAATATTGGGTGCTACGGTTAGTTTGAGTACTGCTTTTCACCCGCAGATGGATGGGCAAGAAAAGAGAACTATTCAAACATTAGAAGATATGCTTCTTGCATGTGTGATTATTATGGTGGTAATTAGGTTAAGCATCTACCTCTTGTTGAGTTTTCTTACAACAATAGTTATCATTCTAGCATTAGAATAGCCCCTTTTGAAGAATTGTATGGTAGGAAGAGTAATCTCCCATTGGGAGGTTCGAGCTTGGTGAGGCAGATATGTTTGGCTCGAATTTTGTTTATTAGGCTATAGAGAAGGTAAAGGTGATTAAGGATAGGATTAAGGCTACCCAAAGTCGCCAAAAGTTCAATGCACATGTAAGGCATGAGGACTTAGAGTTTGAGGTTAAAGATAGGGTATTCCTAAAGATGTCTCCCATAAAGGGAATAAAGCATTTTGGCAAAAAAAAGAAGCTCAGTCTCTAGTATGTTGGTCCTTATGTGGTTTTGAGGAGGGTTAATAATGGCGTATGAATTGGAGTTGCCTTCTTTTTTAGCATCATTCATTCGGTATTCCATATCTCTATGTTGAGAAAGTGTATAGGTTATCCTTCATCAGTTGTTCATTCAGAAGGATTAGGTATCGCAGATTCTCTGTCTTATAAAGAGATCCTGGTTAAAATCTTGGATTGGCAAGTTCATGGATCGCAGATCAAGGATGTAGCTTCGGTTAAGGTTCAATGGAAGAACCACAATGTAGAATAAGCTACTTGGGATGCGGAAGAGGACATGAAGTCCAAGTATCCATAATTTTTTCTACTCCGGATGTTTGTGAACAAGGTTTGTGTTCTTGATTACATCGTTTTTTATAACATAGTTAAAGGTTGGAATGGTTATGTCGGGGTGTTATTCATGCTTATACTACCTTGTTTGTCATTCGGGGATGAATGATCAGAGTTGGGGAGCCTGAAACACCCTGGGTTTTGACCCTTAAAAAATTTCTTGATTTTTGGTCTTTGGACAATATACGACTAGGGGGGACAAGTCATATAATAGGGTACAGGTCAAGTGACCCAGTCGTATGTTGTCTAGTGTTGGATCGTTGAGTTTCTGGAATAGGTACGACTAGGTGGTTAAGAGTTGTATGGTTGGTGATGGGTCGGTGGTTGGGATTTTTCTTCACCTAATCTGAAACTTAGTAACTTAACTTGGATCTAAGTACAAGTGGCTCACCTTGAGTTGTGAGGATAGGGTATGAGTCGTAAAGTCCAACTCGTATGTTGAACAATTTTCAACCCCTCATGAATCTTCCTAGGGTACGTTTTCATAGTACTAATCATAAGGTTGGTTACAATTTGGCTTAGGTGGTTGTATGTTGGACAGTGTTGGGGTCCAAGGGGAGGCCTAAGGTATGAGTAGTGGGTACTACTCATATGATAGGGTACGATTAGTATGGGGTGGTCGTACCATCTTGTAGGGATTTTAAGAAGTATAAGTTGGGAGGTAATCTGGACATTTCCCCTCTTAACCTACTATGACCCCGACTTAAAAACTCCTTTTTGGGGCTTCATTAACAAATTTTCAATCAATCAAACTCTCTTAAACACACTTAAATTCTCTCAAGGCTCTTGGGTCAAGAAAGGCTATGGTTTCATTAATAGGATCAATTTAGGGCTTAAAAGGGTGATTTCTATCCGTTATCTTCGTAATCTAAGGCATGTTACTCCTCGCTCGTTGTTAGTTCCAACTAAAGGCATGTTTTATGGATTGTTTTCCTGGAATAATGTTGTATGGTTTTGTGTTATCAAATATATGTTGGGGGTTTTGGTTACAATGGTTGGTTATGGTTTTCCCATGTATTTTACTTATAGTTTTCATATTATTATGGTGGTTTGAACATTTGGTAGCATGGGAATGGCTAATAGGTACATGGTTTTGGCTTTAGAAACACTATGCCCCCAACTTGTTTGATAAAATGCCTATGAGAATTTTTTTGTTAAATTGTTGGACTTTCATTGAACTATGCATGGTATAACTTGGTAATGTAACCATAAATAGTATAAAGGGTTTAAGTGGTTTGGAATGGTTAAATGGTAAGGTTTTGGTGGTTACGGTTGCTCTAATTGAAAGCTTTATGGGGTACAAGGGAATCCCCCAATCAAACATAATGATCACTTGTGGGGTACATAGGATTCACCCAAGTCAACTTAATAATGTAATCTATGGGTACATGGGAATCTCTTCTTCTTAAAAAGAATGATAAGGACATTGCTTACAAGCTATAGTAGGTATGATGATACCACTACTTATATCCTTAGTTAATAATAAATGGAATGGTGATTTGGCAGTGTGGTAATGGTTTTAAATTAGGCACTAATAGTAGGGTGTGATATCTAACCGTGAAGGTGTGAGTCTAATGGACGGACATTGGAAACTCATATTTTCTGACATGAAGATTGGTCATGGCGACCATATATGATACTGATGCGGTACGCGGGAATCCCCTACTCCTATGGTATCTCTGGTTTATGTGGCTATACGCATCGAGACCCTTTCTGTGGGTTACACAGGACCCATATAGCTCGTGGGTACAGTCAAGCTACACATACTTAGGTTAATGGTTTTAAAGGCATGCTAAACCCGATTCTCTTTCCCAGCATGGTTATATATATGTTTGTATGATTGTGAATGCATATGGTTATTTTACATGGTTTTAAATTTGATATTATTTTATCCTTATCCTGAGTGGATGCTAGTATTCACTCACTATACCATCTTCAGGTGGTTGTATCCCCACGCGATAAAGAGTGAAGGGTAATAGGGAACCCCTACTCTTGTAGAATCTTTGGTTCATGCGGCTACAAGTATCGAGGCCCGTCCAGGGGTTACACTGGACCCATATAGCCCGTGGGTGGTTTTAGGACGGTTAAGCTACACATACCTAGGTTAGTGGTTTTAAAGGCATGCTAAACTCGATTTCTTTTCCCAGCAAGATTATTTATATGTATTTGTGGTTATGAATGCATATGGTTGGTTTACTTGGTTTTAAAGGTTGGCATTATTTTATCCTTATCCTGAGTGCATGCTAGCATTCACCCGCTAACCCATCTTTGGGAGGCTATATCCCCGTGCGATGCAGGAATCGGCCATTCTACTCCCCCTACTAAGTGATCAGATTCGAGATCAGCTCAGTTTGATTAAAGTTGTGAGCTTTCATATTCCAAAAGGCTCCATTTCATGTCATGGATTTTTTTACATACTTTGGTCATTTTATAGACATTGGTTTTGGGTATGGTTGAGGGCATGTCCCAATCGAATATTATTTTACTTTTAGTTATATGCTTTGTGAAACTACTAGAGGTTGGCATATGTGGTGTCGGTATTGGTGTTAGACTTAGTGTTGGCATTGGTATTGGGTCTGATATTATTTGACTGTATTTATGATTGTTCCATTCTATTATGTTATGGACCCATACTTGGTTATTATTTTGGTTTTGATTTGGTTATAAGTTGGGTATTGGATGGTTGGACTTTCTTGGGTTGGTGACCGTTATGTACCTATCCCAGAGTCTAGAATGGTACAAAATGCTATCTTGTTACATGTTCAAAATTTACTTGACTCAGAGTGTGCATTTGGATGGTTGGGTTAGGTATCGAGGGTGGTCTCCGGTCCTGGTTAGATTTAGGATGCCCACTACGACAATGCCCCAATCCAGGTTGTGTCAGTTGGTCCAATGCAGGTCATAACTATTGGGCATATTAGTCCTCTAAGTATGTGTGTATAGATTGTGAGGATTTTGTGGTGGTTGTGATGAATTATTACATGTTCATAATCAATTGATTGGTCATTTGCATTTCATAAAGTGTTTCATTGAAATTGATGTGGCGTAAGTCTACTCTTATGAGATTGTTAAGTAGAATAAAAAAATGGCTAAGTTTTTGGGTTAAGTTTTGTGTTAGATGGTTCTCACACTAGAGGGTTGACATAGGTGTCTTTCACAGTTATTTGATTCGTGACATACTTATATCACGTCTAGGTAATATTATTATCATAATTTAAATTAAAGTTCTGACTATTTAGAATTTATACTATTTAAATAAGGATAAATTTAATAAATAAATATTTACTTCATTTAAATGTCTTAAATATTAGGATTTTAATTAAATAATAATAATTTGAAAAAAAAAGTAATAAATCATAATCTATTGTAGAGTTTCTTAAATATAATTCAATAATGGTTAAAGATATTTTTAGACCAAAACATGGGAGGATATTTGTAAGTGTTAAGTTAAAGGTATTTTTAAAAGCGAAGGGCAAAACAATATATATATATATATATATATATATATATGAACAAATATTTTTGTGTTGTAAAATATAAGCAATATATAGAATAATATAAAGTAAGAAACTGAGACAAGAGATATTAGAGAGAATGGTCTTATTTTCTTTCTTCTGTATCTTTATATGTCTTTCACAAAGGTGCAGAGTACCTTTCTCTAGGTATACAAATCATCTCTTAGTTTTACAAACTTTGAGAGCTACATTAATTAGATACATGTATGCGAAAAGCTTACTGAATAAAACATCACAACTAAATGAGTTTATAACACTCCCAATTGGATGTTCATAGATATACGCCTCATTAAATTCTTATTGGAAAAAAATCTAGTGAAAAAAGTCAAGTGAAGAAAAAAAAAGTACACATATCATAAGACGTCTTGAGTGCTGCCTCATTAAAAGACTTGCCAAGAAAATTCATTATGACAAAACCTTGATTAAGAAAAAAACAGTAAAAATATAAACTTGATATCTCAGAGATGATGCATTTCAATCTTATATCTTAATTTCTCAAATGTTGAGGTTGACAATGTCTTAGTGAATAAATCTGCAAGATTATCACATAATGAATCTTTTGAATATCTATCTCACATTTTGTGAAGAATATGCGTGAAAAAATAACTTTGATAAAATGTGCTTTGTTCAGTCTCTATTGATGTATCCCCTTCAATTGAGCTATTCAAGCAATATTAGCTTCAGTTAATATTGTTGGAATCATCATTTATACAGAAAGACCACATAATCACAATTGAGTCATTGATCTCAACCATATGGCTTCATGAATAACTTATCTCTTCATGATTAGATGAAGTGACAACTACTGTTTACTTCATCAAGCTCCAAGATATAGTTGTACCTCTATGCATGAATAAATATCATATTTAAGACCGGGAGTTATGTGGATCAGAAAAATATCTTGTATCAGTATAATAGATCATTTTTTATTTATAAGTACTAGAATAAAGGGATCATATGTAAATTGTTCTTTGAAGATATTTAAGCATATGTTTAACATCATTCCAGTGTTATCATGTTATAGAGGGGTTGAATCTACCAATAAACTTGGAGTTGAATCTCACCAATAAACTTACTGCAAAATAAATACCTAGTCGAGTATTGTTGGATAGGTGCATTATGCCCTAATAGTACTGAGATATGAAGTTGCATCACCAGGAATCTCTTTCTTTTCTTCTTAAAGTTAGAATGGATCTTTATTCATGTCAAACAATCTTTAACTATTGGAGTACTCAATGAATCTAATTTATTCATATAAAATTATTTTAAAACCTCTTCATTATATGTTCATTAATGAATAAATATTTCATTTGCCAAATGATCTGAGTACAAATATTTTGCAATATGTATTGCTGCCCATCCAATTATAACAAAATCCAATGAGACAAAACTCAACTAAGGAAAAAATAGTACAACACATATTATATTTTCTCTAATTAAAACACCACATAATTGTTGTAAATATGGTCAGGCCTCTTTATAACATCACTTCATTATAATGATATTTCACTATAGAGATCTAATTTTTCTTAGAACCGATTTTTCATGTTATATTTTACTTTTCTATAATGTCATTCTATCTATAACAATGATGACTATTATTATAGTGGTACACTCTTTGCAAACTTACCTCTCTATAATATTTTGCAAGAAATATTTAGTAATTATCATTAATGTCATGAACACAGTAAATTTCAAGTACAGATATCTAATTTAAAAAAAAACTTATATTTAAATGGTGTGCATTAGTTATGAAATAACTTCACGAGGAAAAGACTACTAATGTTTACCTTTATTTATATTCATACTCTTTCTAATTTTGCATACATTTGTATTATAATAGCTAAATGAGATCTTAACATCAAATGTTAGTACATATATATATACACATAATGTCATTCTATATATAACAACGATGACTTTTATTATAGTGGCACACTCTTTAAAAATTTACCTCTCTATAATATTTTGCAAGAAATACATTATGTACAAAATAAAATACTAAAATATTTATGGTGATCATCATTAATGTCATGAACACAGTAAATTTCAAGTATAGATATCTAATTTAAATAAAAACTTATATTTAAATGCTGTGCATTAGTTATGAAATAACTTCACGAGGAAAAGACTACTAATGTTTACCTTTATTTATATCCATATTCTTTCTAATTTTGCATACATTTGTAGTATAATAGCTAAATGAGATCTTAACATCAAATGTTAGTACCCACACACACCCGCGCACACACACACATATATATAACAATACCTCACTATAGCAACTATAAAATTTTCATACAAATGTTGCCACCATAAAAGACATTACTATAAAATGATGCCCAAGAGAAAATTGAAGAAATGAGTCTTTTAAGTCTCCTTTTAAGTTTTGCTGACATTTACCATGGCTAAGGTCAAAACCCCATTAAAAATTTGATTAAGTTAATTAGGGATCAAATTAATATTTTTAAAAGTTGGTAATCTTTTTCAAAATACAAATCAACCCACAACTTTCTATTTAATATGTAATAAAAATAGGAGACCAATCAATCATTTGCCATCAACAGTCAGCAGTTTTCCAAGAAAAAATCAAATGTTTCCTTCACTCAACTATACTCTCCCCAACCAGATTGCCTTAGATAAGACAACAGATCAACATTGTTGCCATCTCTGGCGATTATTAGTTGTTTGAGAACCCACATTCAACTTTTTTATCCTTTCTTCTTCCCTTATAGCTATCAATTTCTCTCTTTCGCGTGTAAAAGACCTCTATATTTGTTGGTTTTCAAAAAATTAAGACTTTTTAGTTAATGAAAAAACGTAGAATTTTAGTTTTATTCTCTTCAAGTATGGGTTAATAATTTTGAGTTTTGATGCTAAAAAAACTCGAGAAAACCCTAATTTATGGTATTTGTTCTCTTACTATGGTGGTTGATGTAAATATTGTATCTTTTCTAAGTGAAATATGATTTTTTTTTATTGTTGTTTTTGTTCTTGTTCTCAAATAATTTTGTAAAAATAATGAAACTTGACCTCTGACATTTTTTAGGGATATCTATTGTGACAATGTTGACTTCTTATTTGTATTGTTGTATTGAATCACTTCACTTGGTATTTGGTGGTATTGTTGGTATATGTTGGTGTTGTTGTGGGTGTTGTTGGTGTTGTTGATTTGTTTTGTTGGTGTTGTTTGTGTTCTAGGTATGTTCTTGGCGTTCTTAGTTTTTTTGGTGTTGCTGGTGGTGTTGCTAGTGTTCTTAATTTTCTTGGTTTTGTTGGTGTTACTGGTGTTTTTACTGTAGATATTGTTGGTGTTGGTGTTGTACTTGATTTTCTTAATTTTGTTGGTGGTGTTGTTAGTTATTGGCAAAAATATTGGTGTTGTTCAAGTGGTAATATAGCTTGGTGTTGTTGTTATTGGTATTCTTAGTATGATATAGCATATTGCTGGTGGTATTGGTGTTGGTGTTCTTGTTGATATATAATGTTTCCCAAAATATGTAATATGTTGTAAAAGTAAGAATTTATTGGAATCATTAAGCATTTGTTGGAAACAACTATATCATCTATAGGTTTACTCGTTTGATTTCTTTCAATAGATGAACCATTTGTTGCAACAGATGGGTCATCTATTGGAAGAAATCAAAATAGTCTTGCCATTGACTTGATTTCTTCCAACAAATGACTCGTCTGTTGCAATAGATGAGATATATGTTGGAAGAAATCAAACCATTAGCAAGGCTTATTTTGATTTCTTCCAACAAATGATCTATTTATTGCATGGGTCCTTTGTTGGAAGAAATCAAATCAGTAGCAAGACCTGTTTTGATTTCTTCCAACCAATGACTCATCTATTGTAATAGATTGGTCATCAATTGAAAATATTTTTGTACTATGTTGTATTTATTAATTTCCTGTTATATTTTTTTAATGATGCACAAATCAATTGTAATGTTTTCTTTTCCTCTTGTTTATAGATAAAAATAGCTCCCAAAAGAAAACTAAGTGGATAAACTTCTAATAAAGCAACTAAAATAGCTAATTACAAACACCATTAGAAGAACTTGTTGAACAAGCTCTTTCATAAACAAATGAAGTGTTACCATCTATAGATGTACAAAAAGAGAATGAACATATGGAAAAAGATAATATAAAAGATATTAAAGGAGAATCTATTGAAAGATATAGTGATGGTGTAAAATAGAAAGGTGAGGGAGGTGAAAAAGAAGTTATAGAGGGGGAAGATAAAAATAAAAATAAGGAAGAAGATGAAAATAGTGAGGATGGAGATGATGAAGAAAGTGATAAAGGAGATGAAGAGGAAGATGATATGAAGGGAAAAAGAAAGTGAGAAAGGAAATGAGAAGGAGGAAGATGGATCTAAAGAGAAAAATGAAAGAGAGAATGAAGAGGAAAGAATTGATGATAATATTAATGATGATGTTGAAATATCATAGATCAAAATCCCAGCATGATCTTGTCAAAACTTTTATTATTTACAAGTTCCAAGTTGATATGCCTATAGATAACCCCACAAATTTGCCTGTTGATTTTGTAGTTAAATCTGTCATGGGTAAAAAGTTTGATGGTTTTAGGAAGATATTGAGGGATGTAAACTTGTAGGTTTACTTTAAGTCCAGCTACTTTGGATACTTTCTTTATTTTCCAAAAGATAACAATGCACGCTTTCAAATGACCATGGTGTATGGTCTTCTCAAGATCAGGATCAAGTATAATGGTGGTGATGATGAAACATTAAAGGATGAGGACATGAAATGGATGATATTTGGATAAACTACTGTGGCATGATGGTTAGTTTTGGCATAAAGAATTTGTCATAGTGACTAGCGTAGAATGCCATCCTCTATCTGAACCTCTTCCCACAATAATACCCTTACAAAAGTCAATGGCAAGCAGGATACCTAAATCAGCCAAGGCATCAAAGAAAGGTAGATGCTAACCAAGCCAAAAAAATAAAGGCAGAGAAAAAACAAATGAGTTGTTTGTCATTATTTATAATGACCTAATTCTTGGTGATTTATGTGAAGTATTTATTTTTGTGTGATTTGATCATTTTTGTAATAACCCTTCAGGTCATTTTTTATATTTTGGCTTATTATTGCCGTTAGGGTTTCTCAATAGCTTCCCCAAGTCCTTTATAACTTGCTGGGAGTGACTATTCAATTATCGAGTAGTTCATTAGTGTTTAGAGCCAATTTTCTGTTTGAAAGTCTTTGCTGGTTCCAAAGGGCCACCGAGCGAAAACTTTAGTGAAACAATCTCAAATACAAATTCTGACTGTGCCAGCAGATCCGAAATATCAATTTTAGGCTAATAAGATCTTTGGTTTGGGTCCCAATGCGCCCGAGCTTATTTTGACCTATTGGTCAAAAAGTGGGAAAATCAAAAGATATGGATGTGGGGCCCACAATTAATCTAAATGACCTCGGATAGAAAATCTTATTTTACCAACTTGTCCAAAACATCAAATTTAGTAGGGTTACATAGTTCATTAGTAAAAATTGGATCCTAATGAGTCCTGAGAAATTGGCCAAAACTTAGAAAAATTCCAAGTTTTAGATGTCATCCATCATAACAGAGTTTAGTACGATCCAAAAAGGGGGAGGGAGATCGCGACACTGGGATCATGATCCAAGAAGTGTGATAGCGGCATATCCTTACCTGGGAGGGGTATTTAATGACCCCTTAGGCCACATTTTGGTTATTTTCCCCTCACACTTGAGAGCCAAAAACCCTAAATGGCTAAGATAACTCTAAATTTAGTATTTTGGATGACTTGGGAGCTTGCTAAATATCATTTATCGTGATTATCATCCGAATCAAGGTAAGATTTCACCCTTTTTACATGAAATTCTTGGTTCTTAACTCAAAACCCCCAATATAGCTTAGGGCTTGATTTTAGCCCCAAATTATCTTTGTTTTCACCCATTTCTTGAGGGTTATGATTCCTTGTTCATGTATGAATGTTGGGTTGGACTCAAAAACGTGATTTTTGTAAGTAGGACTCACTTAGGTTTTTTCATGTCATTTTTGCACCCGAAGCACAATGGTGCAATATGGGTATTGTTATTCTCATATTAATGAATAGATTATATTTTTTGTAGTGTGATAGCATTTTGGGATTGTGGAATAAAGATGAGCATTTGGTGAATGATGTAAGGATTTGCGGTTCGGCTTTGAAGTAGACTTCTATCTACTCTTCTTCATAAGATGGTATGTGTTATATATTGCATGTGAATGTACATGTCAAGTTTGATTATACGTAGAATGACTTAGTATTGAATATTGAAGTTAGGGTTAGATGAGGGTTTTGACCTGTAAGTTGAAATGTTTAATACCCTTTTTGAATCCTAAAGCCTTCTCCTTCAATTGGACTAAATTATAGCATGGATATGATATAATGCTAGGTTTGGGATGTTGTTTATGTGTTGGAATCATGGTTAGTAGTATTAAATCTTAGTTGGTTTAGTCTAGTAATCTTGAAATCTTAATTTGGGTAAATTGACATAAATGCCCATGTTTCTAGACCAAGTTCCTATCTTAGGATTGGTTGTGGCTTACTTAACATATAGAAGTTGAACTAGATACCTTAACCTAGTTTGGGGTATAAGTTTCCTAAATATGGAAATTGAAGATTAGAAGTGGGATCGTTTGGCCCACCTTAGGCCAAGACTTGTGTAAGCATTTGTTGACTTATTTACGAATGTTAGGCATAGTTGAGACTAGTAAACCTTAGTGTAAGGTTACTTGGTGGTTTCATGAATAGTGATGGTATTTTCCCCGGATAATTACTAATGGATTATGGCCATGGTATTCCTAATAGAAATGATATTGGGCCTTTAGAGATGTTAATTCCTCTTACATATGATATTGGGATATTAGAGATGATATTTCCTCTTTGATGTGATATTGGCCTTTAGAGATGTTATTCCTCTTAGTTTTGATAATTGGCCTATAGATATGATATTCCTCATAGTCATAATATATGACCTATAGATACGTCTTAGTTTTGATAATTGGCCCATAGATGTGATATACCTCATAGTTATGACATATGCTTATTGATGCATTATGCCTCCTAAAAGTAAGATGCCTCTTATATATAAGATGATTATAGATATACTTCTTAGCTTATAGAGATGTTATGCCTCATGAATATGCTATGGCCTATATTTATGAGATGATTTATATATACATGGTTATTGATATGAGATCCAAATATGTATGTGAGTCTAAGGCCATGATTATGATGTTATGATTATTCTAGACACATTATTGGGCCAAAGGTTGTGTTATGATATTGGTTGGATATTCGGGGAGTATTTATCCTTGTAAGGGATAAGGTTGTAGTTTATGAAAATATATATATTTATATACACATCTCTCTAGTATGGGACGGGGGAAGATATAATTTAATGCTTATGGTTTCATTGATTTGGATACTGGTAAGGCATGCATAGATTTGGTATATTCATGATCATTATATCTATTAATAATGTGGTTCTATTTAAGTTATGATCTTACGACTATTATTCCTAAATAAGAGATTAAATCCCACTTTTCATCTTAAAAATAGATTTCTTTACAATAATAAATGCCTCACTAAATGAATGATTTATATACAGAAAAGAGGCTAATAATGATGTTTTAAAAAAATTGATCAAGACCAATTCTGGTCCATGATTTGACGCTATTATTTCCTCCAGTCGTGAGATATTCCAATCCTTTCTACACTGTTATAATAATTTAGTCCCGAGGATCACTCCGGGCAATGTATTTATGGATTTAAATTCTTTCTAGCCACAGCTTGAGTCTGTGCACCTATTATATATGTATGTATACACACACACATGGGTGTTGATGGTATTGATGATATTTATAACGGATTTAATTCTGAGTCTTGATGATATTTATGATCGGTTCAATTTCGAGTCCTGGTAATATTTATGACCATTTTAATTCCTAGTATTGATGATCTTTATAACTAGTTAAATTCCAAGTCTTGATGGTACATATTCCCAGTTTGATTCTGGAGGATGGTTATGATAGTGATGGTTATGGGAAGGAGTTTGTGAAATTTATTATATACCTTGCATTCATTCTTGCATCTGCATCACCTATCACCATTATGCACATATATCTATAAGCTGTTATGGGACGGCTGCATAGATATGGTTGATGAATATGCCTTGTGTTGTTGTATTCTGATTGAACCTTTTGAGCCAGGGGCGGTGGGGGTACGCATAGGCTCTTCTAGGTAATTTGTTATCTGGAATAGCCGGTTACTCATGTTGTTGTTGATATTGTTATTATCATTGTCATGGTCATCATTATGTTTATCTTATGATAGATTGGTCATTGATTTAGTATAGAGATTTAAGGTATGATCCTGTCTTCTTCTATCTTAGGATTTCATTATTATGCTTGATTAATTTATGATGAGATATATGGATTAGAACCCTAAGCATGTTAGTACTAAATCCAAATAGGATTATAATGGGATCTCAAAATAAAGATATGATGATCTAGGTTGTGCCTCCAAATGACCTTACACCTACATATATATATATATATATATATAATATATATATATATATATAAATCTATCTATATGTAGCTATGGTATTACTATATATCCCTTTCTTTTTTTGTTCATATTGTATATTCATTCCTCTGCTTTGTATATTGTTATTAAATTCTCATTCGTCCTTTATTTGTATATTGGACAGGAGATATACGGTATACTGTTAAGATTTTTTAGTATGGCTGGAGTAGGATAGTTCATCCTTAATACTTCCTTAGTCTTATTATGTTAGTCTCCTGGACATAAATAGGATAGGTTATCTTTATTATCTCATTGGTTGTCTTATATGGTTGTTTGGATATTTGGGTGTAGTTTTCCATTCTATTTATATGTTATATATATTTGCCTTATCTTTGGAGCTCAATCGGTAATTCCCCACAAGATACCACATGTTTGGTACTCATACTACACTTGTACAGCCTGCAAATCATAGTATGGGTTATCATTGTTGATATGTGCATGGAATGGAGAAGCCATGGTTTGGAGACTTAAAGTGAGCTTCTGACATTTGAAGTATTACTTATCTTTCTCTTATGTATTATACTGGTCTCTATGTTGTATTTGGATATAAGTTATATCGGTATAATTTATTTGTACTTTACTTTGTACTCTTGTTATATTAGCAGCTCTCGTACTGATACCACCAGGTCTTGGGACTATATTGTGTATTTGATTCTCTTATTTTAGATATTTTGCATTCTTTCTTTTATCTATTTGAGTAGTCCGTTACTAGTTGTTTTGAACTACGCTTTTTGCTTGTCTACTAGTGGGTTATAGTAGATGCCATCATGACCTAAGAAATTGGGTCATGACAATTTTACCTCTCTTCTTTGATGCAATATGGTATTTCTGAGGTGTGGGGATGATTGGTACAATTCCTAATGCCTTATGGTGTGATTTGTATGAGATTGTAGCTTTTGATGTTCTTAAAGGCTTATTAGTTTACTTATTTTTCATCTTTTTATTTGTGCGTTGGATTATAAAATGGACTACACCAGTAGATTCAGAATGTCAATTTTAGGTTGGTAACATGGTTGGTGTGGTTTTTTAGGTTTTATATCGCATTTCGACCCTCGGTTTGGAAAGTTGTGAAATTGGGTCTCGAAGGTCAATTTTTTTAAAACAACATTTTAAAAAATATATGATATCGCCATAGAGTCTAGAGCATCGGATTTAGTAGGGTAGCATAGCTCGTTTGCATACTAGGAATTTTGGATGAATCCCGAGGGGTTTGCAGAGACTTGGAATTCTCCAAGTCTCCAACTAGTGCTCCACTCAGAGGGTGCACAAGCTTAAGTGATGTTTTTGTCACTTAAGAAACTTGGTCTGATTTCCAAACTATCGCCTAAGCATCACCAGGCTCGCTTAAGCAATGGCTTGGTCGCTTAAACAATTGGCATGCCAAACTTCTGACGCCTAAGAAATAGCCCAGTTGCTTATATGATAAGAAGGGCTTTGTTTAATCGATGCCTGGTTTCTTAATCAATAGCCACCTCACTAACCTGGTGGTCACTTAGGTGATGTCTGGGTGGATTACACCCTTATTTTTTAGATTTTTCCACTATTTTCAAGACTTGAAGCTTGGGGTTTGAGTTTTGGGCATTTTCTTCCATTTCTTAAGCTTTGGTAAGATCCATATCACTATTTTAATCACTTTTTCTTTGATTTTTATCATTAAAACCTTGCTAAAAATGAATTCAAAAATAGAAATTGGGGATTTTGGCCAGGTGTAACACCGCGCATTTTTAGGCTAGAATTCAAACCGTCGTCTCTATGTTTAGAAACTCTAATTCCATGATTCTCATGTGAATATAAGTGTCATGATCTTTTACCTTGTGTATAAAGTGTTTTCGATGTGAATCATGTTCATAGGAAGCACTTAGAGCAAAGTCGAGTTGAGAACACTTTTATTGACTGAGTTTTTATATTCGATCCTACAAGGTTCTATTTTAAATGAGTGTATCTCCTAGAATATATTGATTTAAGTGTCCTACTATATATCAAATGAAATATCTTTGAGTCGTCTTTCCAATGCATCTGGTTTCGCCTTAATCCGACATTAGAGTGGAAAGTTACGATCATTTTTCCTCAACATCTCCACCTGTAAACAAGGTGACGACTTAGGTTGACAAGCCGTCAACTAAGTGATGAGTTGTCAACCTCATCGTTAGCCTTGACCAGAATATGATTTAATCCAGCTATAAGGTGACGACTTGGGTTGACAAGCGGTCAACCTCATCGTCACCCTGAAACAGAAAGGGTCCAAGTCCATCTATGGGTTGACAACTTAGTTGATTAGCCATAAACTAGTTGACAAGCTATCAACTAAGTCATCAACTTAAAAATTTTGCAATTTTTACTTAGTTTCCATAGGGGTATTTTGGTATTTTCCACACTCTAAAACTCTACCCCCACAACTTAAAACATGATAAGGCATTATTTTACCCCCCCCCCCCCCTTCAATCACAAACACATTATATCTTCTGCCACTCTCAAGAACAATAAGATTAGGGTTTCTTCCCAAGAACAAGAAATTCAAGTTTTCTTTCCTCAAGAATCCAAGAATTCAAGCTTCCAAGTTCAAGAAAATCTTCAATAAACATCAAGAATAGGGTTTCTTTCACAAGTTCATCATTTAAGTCCCAAGATTCAAGCTTTCTTCATAAGTCAAGAAAATTTAGGTATGTAGGTGTTCATCAATGGGTCTCTTTCACCCATTGAGCCCAAAAACCCTATTTTAAATTAAAAGAATGGTTATATTACTATTTTATAAAATCCTCCATGAAACTCATGAATTAATCTACGAACTTCCTATTAATTCAAGTACAAGCCATGTTTACATGTGTTTCCAAGTGAATTAAGTTATTTTATATTGTATATTTAAATCTCCATGTCATGTTCAATTGATTTCATGTCACAATCTCGAATTATGAATTTAAATATGTCAAGATATTGTTTTTACATGTTTTAACATATCCCTATGTTCAAGTTCATGATTCTCACATGTTAGATAAAATTTCTATATTTTGGGATCTTTGAACCATGATTACATAGTATAGTATTTCAAGTTTGATATTGTATTTTCTTTATAATCATTCAGTGCTGAGGGGTTATGAACACCAGATACCTAAATGTTTTACATAATTTCCATTTTTCAAGTAACAAGTCAGTCATAATTAGGATTTTATTCCTTTATTCAGATTATCATTTTAATAATGAACTTACTAGTTTTACTTCAAGTTAAATACATCAGTTTATATGTTCATGGTTACTCCAGATTATGTATGCACTGTTATTTCTAGAATACCATGACTTGAGCTTATCGGTTATCAGTTATCAGTGCATGCACTGGTTAGTATTTCAGTGTCTTTCAGTTGAGAGTAGGATTTAGCACCGAGTGGGAAGTGTGGGTATAGAACATCCTACTTCCCCATAAGCTATGTCCCATCGTAGATTTAGGGGGCTCGCCAGAGAGTGTTACCCCTTGCCTAATATGGCCCCAGTTTAATGATCACTCTAATTCAATTCAAGTTCTATTTCGATGGAAAGGATAAGATAGCGCTCCTCAACGTGGGTCGGATGTTGGACTCTATGATAGCTAGCATGGTTTTTGTTGGTTACATGATACCCCCCACACACACACACAGAGTTTCAGTCAGTAGTTAGTTTATCTCAGTTCAGGTTTACTTGACCAAATAATCAAATTTCAATAATTATTCAGTCAGTTTTACATATTATTCAGGTTATTCAGATCATGTCAGTACATGTGATACTTGGTCTTGCATTCTCAGTTTTACATGTTCATGTTTTTATGCTCAGTATACATACGGTATCCTTAGTTTAGTTTTACAGCATGTTCAGCTATACATGAGATTTACATACTGTATTCATGTTTTACCGCTTCCCAGCTTCAGTTTTAATTACCCTACAAAAGTAAAGATTTAAGAATCTAAGTGTAGTGATCCACCAACTTATCAAATTATGTGTGTTACTCATGTTTTAAGATACTTCAGATTTTAGTTTATTTCTGTCTCTTGGTGAGTCCACATGCACTTAGCATGTATTTTTAAGATTTTGTACGAAATTAATTTTACTTATTGCATTCACCCCCACTTACTCAGTAGATTCCAAAAGTATTAAACCATATATATATATATATATATATATGTGCTATATAGTCTCATAATGTAGGTACCAGTTGTAGCCTGCACATCATAATCAGGCAGTTTGCAGCTTCCAGCCAGCAGGTAATGAGTTTTCTTTTTTTGAGGACTCCAATCAATAGTATTTCATGTACTTTATTTTGATTATTCGTATGTATTGATTAATGGTAGTTGAAGGCATGTCCCATCTATCTATAGTCAGTATAGTAGAGGCTTCATAGATGGTTAGTCATAGTCATTCATGTAATTCAAGTTTCTTTCTTTAGTTTTATCATGATGTAAACTTTATCATTATTATACTTATTTATATTTCCTTATGATCATGTTTCTACTCAACAACTTTAGTTCTATACAAATTAAATCAGTTGCTCAAGCAGTATGCCAGTTCATGGGTTAGCTTGGGATCACTTGTGGTTCCAAGTATCGTGTTACAACTAGAGGGTAGTCTCGGGTCGTGACACCTGGAAGGCCTAAATTAATGATTCTTCAATTTGAATCCCAATTCAAAACTTTTTTCACTTGGGTTTTCTCCTATGGTTTCCTTCAATGAAGGAAAATATATTTTTGGAAAAAAATTTGGTTTTACACTTCTCTTTCATAAACCCATTTTGGGGGTCCGTTTTGACCCCGACCCAAAAATGAGCAATATGGGTATGGTTGACTTTCTTATGATAGGTAGATTTTATAATTGTATGTTTTAGTTGATTTCAGGTATTTTCTTGAGGTGTAAGCTTGAGTTGAAGGCTTATTTGTATCGATTTTCGGATTTGAGGTAGGTTATGGCTTAAATTCCATCAAATTGGATGGGTAGCAAATATTAGTACAAAAATCATGTTGTGGGTATGGGAACCAATTATGAAAATGATGTTGTTACTGTGTTGTGTCTATGTGGGGGACTGTATTATTGTTATTTAGTGGTTTTGAGACATTATCTATTATGTGTGACCGTGTGGGGTCTTATATGATGATATTAGACTAATAAATGAATAATTGGTTGTTACCCATGGTGGAAAATTGTCTAATTTGATAATTATGTGGTATTAAATATTTTATATCTCACTCAATTAGTATATCGATTATGTTGGACCATGAATGACTTGTTTATTGAGTGGATTTTGGCTCGCGCACTCGGTATATTAATTTGAATTAGAAATTCACATTTGGTTGGTTGTGAGCATGGCATCCCTATATCATATTCATTCATAAAACATTGGTACCATTGTGGAAATACTAGAAACACTGGAAACACTAGAAAACTGGTTTGTGACATCATTTTTAGACCCTATTTGAGATATGTGTTGAAGAGGAGTCGTGGATATTGGTATTGGTTATTGTATTGTATATGGTTTTACCAACCCCCTATTCGTCCTACCTGAGAGCATAGCTGAGTAGGTGTACACGGAGGTTGCGGGACAACCTCGTGCATTATATTATATCATCATCATATTCACTGCATTTCATATGTATATTGTGTTCTTTCAATATAGTATTATTATCTTTGATGTAATATCTGTCCATGTGTACGTTTTTCCATATCTGTAGGTGTTATATCTGTATACTTGTTGACAGCCCAAGCGCACACACAAGTTTACGTGGTCTTATCAAGTAGTAAAGTGGCCTTCAAGAAGACAAGTATCGATCCCACAGAGAATTAATTCAACAACAATGCTATTTTAGTTCAAGATTTAGATTCAGTTGATGCAAGCGTAACCAAAAAGAGAGTTTGGAAGTTATAAATTGTAGAAAATTAAACAATGTGTAAATAAAGATCTTGAAACAATCAATAAGATAAAACCCAGAGATAAAGCACTTTCGACAGTCATACTATGTTATTGAATTTCTTTCATCAACTTTCTTATCTTAGTTGTAGATTCGTAGGGTTAATTGTGTGATTATGTCTCTCGACCTCTAATCCTTTACCTAAGCTGAACCTTACAACTACATCATTGAGCGGAGATGTAATAGTCCACTTAAGTTCTTTAAGCTATCATCCTACGTGTGAATCAAGTAAGGTATGTAAGTGCATCCTTGTCCTAGACACTAATTCGAATTCCTTATTTCATAAAGAAATACAAAACATGCTTTGTTCATCTACATGTTCTATCCCCTATTCCCTCTCCCGAGATCAAAAGGCAGACAATTGATGTATTCTAAGGGTCGTGACTCCTTAAAATAGTTAAATCAAAGATGAACACACAAATCAATAATGATAAGCAAAATTAACAAACGTAATTCAAAGAAATAGCACTCATGTCTTTGGCTTTAACCCCGAAAAGGGACGTTTAGCTATGCATAATCATAATTGTAATCACAAATGGCTAATTAACAACTAAAAGCATGAATAAACAAAATTAAAATAATAAAAACCTAATTATGAAGTTGTAGCAGCCCTTTGCTCTCCAAAATATGTCCAAAGATATGAAAATACGTGATATAACATGTATTTATAGTATAGGAGTATGCCAAGTTCATGTTGGAGTTAGAAACTTTCAGTTATTAAGCCTAGGAGTGGGTGGGCCGTCGCGCTGGCTATAGCCCTACTCCAGGCAAGAATGGGCCTTAGTTTGAGCACCACTCCAGGAAATACTGCACCCTGGATATAGCCCCGCTCCAGGTGGGGTGGCGCCTCCAAATAACCTTGAGCCTCTGGAAGTTGCTCTCCGAATTTTGGTTAAGTGTTGAGTCTTCCCTCTTAGTCCCTTGCCTTGTGGTGTCTTTCCCATAGATTTACAGCCTTTTTAAAATCAAAATATCATCATATTCATCTCCCAAAGCATCCTACATAATAACACCCTACGAATTAGAAATTTAAACAGCACTACATCCATAACGATGAATCGAAACAAGAGCTAAGCTAGGCTAGTTCACATTGATCTTTCACTTATTGCTCCATCTGTAAACTCACTCAAATTGAACTTTTATCACTACCAACAAGTTATTCCACACATAATTTCACATTAAAACCATTTGGAACACATTAAACCTAATAAAATCCAACGAGACCAACTAGACAAGTACCTAGCTCAAGCTAGTAACACTAGTTTTCCGGGTTGAATTCTAAATAAATATTAGAAATACAAACTAGTTTGGAATTCATTTTGAATATCATAAACACATGATTTAACACTTGGATACACATTTATCTCATTATCAACCCATATAGCATACGACTCATCCTCAAAACAAGGCTAAAAAGGCAAGATAGTGACACTAGAATGCATAAATACACCCAATATCACCACCCCATACTTAAAGCCTTGTTCGTCCTCGAACAACTATTAACTAGAAACATCATGAGCTGGAGATTCTACACTTCTACTAAATGCAAGACACTCAAGCTAGCACTACAATGACTACACAAAATGCAAGTTTCTATACTAAGCATGTTACAAACACAATTAAAGCTTATGAACACTTTTCCAAAACATCCTAGACTCAAGAATTAACTCACCTAGTTGGAAAACTCATGATTATCATTCAATCAAGGACGTCATACAAATCACCCACATTCATCAAATATGTGCCCCTCATAACAAGAGAGTTAGCCCTAATCACTCATAATTACGCAATTCATAACATGGATACAAGAATCAAATTACACTCACTCTCACAAGGAATTCACAAGTTACACACAATGAAACATAGGTTTGCCCTTAGTGTAGTGCTCCACTAATATCAGAATGATGAACTTAGGATCAAATAGGTCTTTTCTGAATTGTAATGTAGGCTAAGGGACGGGTAGAAACTATTTAGGAATAGTGGCTAACCTCTCTAAGCACTTTAATACACTACATTATTTATTTAAAACCAATCTCAAACAGCCAAATTACACTTTTTCATCCACCCATCTATTTTAAGAATTTTCACAAACACATGGTGGTCGTATTGTTTTTTCCTTCAAGATTCTGTTTTTCTAATTTTATACAACCATGGGAATTTTTTAACACCATTTATATCACTCTCAACCACCACACATCAAATATAAACACCAATAACTACTACCTTGGGGCATCAATTTCACATTTTTCTTCTTCAATTTCTCAAACTCCTTACTAAATAAATTCTTCATTAAAGCACTTAGAAGCTTTTTGGATCAAATTATGGCCTATCAAAGAAGGGATTAGGCTACTTATATGGCTACCAAAGAAAAGGATAAAGGCTTAATGGGGTTTAACTAGGATAATGAACAAAGGGTAGGACAAACAAAATGTATAAAACAAGGCTATCAAAGAAATGCCTAAATCATCTCCTAAACCCGCACTATTTATTTCGCTTTACACACACACCAATCAAGTTCTAGACATCACATGTAATAAGGAATATACAAATTCCTCACATGCATATGGAACATGCTCAACTCAATAGGATCATCATAAACTCCCAACCAAATAATAGCACAAATTCAAATTTAAGCCAAAAAGTATAAGAGTCACAAAAATGAGCCTAAGAGTCTCAAAATTAGTAATTCACTTATTCCACATGCTTTTACAAACAAATTCATTTGCATCATGTAATCAAAAATAGCACCAACAAGAATATCTTACATAAAAAAAATTAATTGAGCCAAAAATAAGGAAATTTCCCCCAAAGTGAGTTTAAAAGTAAGAGATAGAAATACTCCCTGAGGCCTCTAGGCCTAGCTAGTAGCATTTCTACACATAAATAAGATTTGTGGGACCCCACACTCAGTCTTTACCATACTTCTTAGCTCAGGTTTCTGCTACTCAGACTTTCCATAAACCTGTGACTCAACCAACACAAAAACTACATGAAATAAAAACTAAAAACTAAAAATAAAACATACCTACTTAACTTGGGTTGCCTCCTAAGCAGCGCTTGATTTAGTATCGCGGCACGACCCAAGTACGACTTAGTCATTCTTTTTCCTTCTCTTTCTCATGCTTTGTCTCTATATCCTTATTCTTTTTACCCCTCTTGGGTATAAAATTTCAAGAGCAGCAAATTTTTCAACTCTAGCCTTTTCAGGCTCATCAATTAGCATCAAATTAGGCTTAGGCGGTAGAAAGTTAGGCTGCTCAATCAAGTAGTCCAAAGAGGTATTTGGTGGACTAGCCACCCCACACTTGTACCCTTCAATAAAATTGATCATACACATATCTTTATATTGGGACGATAGTGTAAGTGCTTTTATACATCAAATACCACTTCTTCATCCTCTACCCTCATTTTGAGTGTGCCTTCTCTAACATCAATCAATGCTCCTACAGTTGCTAAGAATTAATGCCCCAATATTATTAGTACCTATTTATCTACCTCAAAATCAAGAATAATAAAGTCAGCAGGAATAATAAATGTACCAACCTTTAAGAGGATATCTTCAATATTTCCTTCCAGATATGCCAAGGATCCGTCTGCTAGCTGCAAAACCACCTTGGTCAATTTAAGCTTTCCCAAGCCCAATGTATCAAATAAATATAGGGGCATCTGATTTATGCTAGCCCCTAAGTCACTCAATGCATGGACCACTTTACTCCTAATTTGGATAGGGGGAGTAAACTTCCTCGAATCTCTCAAATTCTTAAGGATTTTCTGTGTCATTACTGTGCTACATACTTCGATGAGTATTATCACCCCCACATCTTGTAATTTCACCTTATTAGACACCATATCCCTCAAGTAATTTGCGTACTTAGGCATATCCTGTAAAATATCTAACAAAAGGTAAGTTAATGTCAAGTTCTCTAAATATATCAAAGAACTTATTAAACATTGCATCCTCCTTCACTTTAATTTTCCTCTGAAGGAAGGGTACTGGTGGTGTCTTTTTCACTTCTTCTTCAGCAACTTTTTATTTCAAGTACTCAGACTTTCTTGATTTTTCAGCAGCTTTTTTAGAAACTTGTTCAGTCACCACATCAGCATCTACCTCCTTAGTTGCATTTGAGGGTTTTATTTTTAGCTCGTTATCACTTCTTAAGGTGATTGACATAACTTGTTTTGGATTTTTTGTATCTTCTGGCAGAACACCTTGAGTCCTATTATTCAATGCTTGCTGCAACTACCCAATCTGTAACTCTAAACTTCTCTGAGTAGCTTGCAAAGTTTTCATGTCTATAGTCAACTGTGCTTGATTGCTAAAACCTTCTTTAATATTTCATCCATTTTACTAGTTTACTGATTCCCTTGTGCCTGCGGTTGCTGAATTTATTGTTGTTGAGCTTTTCGCAGTTGAGTCTGTCGATTCATATTATTGGCATTACCGTAATTTGGCCTTTGATAATTGCCTACATACATCATTGATTCTATATTTAAAGCACACATGGCCGCAGAATGGCTACTATTTTCATAGATCTTACACCAACCACTAACTTGTTGAACTACATTGACTGCTGTTGTAGGTTATGGAGCTCTTAATCTTATGCTATTGAACTGATTATTTATCATATTTGGCAATGTCCAAGCTAAGTTGATAAGGCTGTGAATTGGGCCACCTCCAGTACCACTGTAATTCTTTTCGTGGCACTTCTAATATCAGAATGCCTCTCAGGGTTTCCTTGTGCTATGCAGATCAACAATGTGTACAGCTCATTATAAGTTAACTCCAATGCATGACCATCTGTAGCTGAATATATCAAAATCTTTGTATTGTGATCAAATGCTTCTACAAAAGTATAAGCAAGTACCTCATTGGACTGATGATGGTGTGGATAGTCCAAAGAAGTACCTTGAACCACTCCCAAGCATGATAGATTTTCTTATCTAGCTTCTGTTTGAAGCATACTATCTCACTATGAAGTCTCGCAGTCTTACCAAACGGGAAAAACTGAATAAGAAATTTTTTGGCCAAATTATCCCATAAAGTGATTGAATCGGTCAGTTCCACAACCAACCACTTTCTTGCTTCCCCCAACAGAGAAAAGGGGAAAAGTGTCATCCTCACATAATCTAGATTTATGCCCAGGCGAGATGAACGTATCGCTGATTTACAGAAAATTATGCAAGTGGACTTATGGATCTTCATGTGAGAGCCCTGTGAACTGTCCACTACTGATCAGAAGTTGTACCATATTCTGTTTGAGCTCAAAATTGCCTTCTGCTTCTGGCTTCTGCAACAGGGAGACCAAATTAGTTGGAAGTAGGATTGTTACTTCTCTCACTGTCCTGCGGGCTACTTTTTTTCTCAGCCATTAGAGCAGGAACTACTTAGTCTTCTTCTATTTATAAAAATTGAGGGAGACAAATTGTGTCTCTCCTTTGTTGATAGAAGTGTTGTTTAGGTTTGGGTCTTTGTTCAACCAAATCCTTATCCCTTGCCAGCTTCCTAACCTTAAAACATATTTCCTGCAATCACAAAACCAAGACCAAGCATAAAAATACCAAATAAATCTAAAAGTAAAACTAAAATAAACAATTGCCAAATAACAAGTCCCCGGCAACGACGCCAAAAACTTGACAGCGCCCAAGCACATTCGCAAGTGTACATGGTCTTATCATGTAATAAAGTGGCCTTCAAGAAGCAGAGTATCGATCCCATGGAGACTTGATTCAACAATAATTCTATTTTAGTTCACGATTTAGATTCAGTTGATGCAACAGTAACCAAAAAGAGAGTTTGGAAGTTGTAAATTATAAAAAGTAAACAATGCGTAAATAAAGATCTTGAAGCAATCAATAAGAGAAAACCCAGGGTTAAAGCATTATCGACAATCATACGGTGTTATTGAATTTTATTCGTCAACATGCTTATCTTGGTTGTAGATTCGTAGGGTTAATTGTGTGATCATGGTCTCCCGAACTCTAATATTTTACCTAAGTTGAACCTTACAACTACATCATTGAGCAGGGATGTAATAGTCTACTTAAGTTATTTAAGTTATCATCCAACGTGTGAATCAAGTAAGGTATCTAAGTACATCTCTGTCCTAAACATAAATTCGAATTCCTTATTTTATAAAGAAATATAAAACATACTTTGTTCATCTCCATGTTCTATCCTTTATTTTCTCTCCCGAGATCAAAAGGTTGATAATTGATGTATTCAAAGGGATTCGAATCCTCAAAATAGTTAACTCAAAGATGAACACACAAACAATAATGATAAGCAAAATTGACAACCTTAATTCAAAATAATAGTACTCATGTCTTTGGATTTAACCCCGCATAGTCATAATCGTAATCACAAATTAGTAATTAATGACTAAAAGCATGAATAAGCAAAATTAAATAATAAAATCCTAATTATGAAGTTGTAGAAGCCCTTTGCTCTCCAAAATATGTCCAAAGACATGAAAAAATGTGATATAACATGTAGTTATAGTATATGAGTAATCCAAGTCCATGTTGGAGCTGGAAACTTTCAGTTATTGAGCCTGGGAGTGGATGGGGCGTCGCCCTTGCTATAGCCCCGCTCCAAGAAAGTCTGAGCCCTAGGTTGATCATTGATCAAGGAAAGGTTGCGCCCTAGCTATAGACCCGCTCCTGGTGGGGCGTCCCCTCCAAATCTCCTTGAGCCTCTGGAAGTTCTCTTTAAATTTTGGTTAAGTGTTGAGTCTTCCCTCTTAGTCCCTTATCTTTTTGTGTCTTTCCCATGGATTTCCAGTCTTTTTAACATCAAAATATCATCATATTCAGCTTCCAAAGAATCCTACATAATCACACCACACGAATTGATAATTTAAACAACACTACATCCATAACGACAAATCGAAACAAAAGCTAAGCTAGGCTAGTTTGCATTGATCTTTCACTTATTGTTCCAGCTGTACACTCACTCAAATTGAACTTTCCTCACTACAAATAAGTTATTCCACTAATAATTTTACATTAAGACCATTTGGAACACATTAAATCTAATATAATCCAACGAGACCAACTAGACAAGCACCTAGCTCAAGCTTGTAACACTAGTTTTCGGGTTGAAATCTAAATGAATCTTTGAAGTACAAACTTGTTTGGAATTCATTTTGAATATTATAAACATATGTTTTAACACTTGGATACACATTTATCTCATTATCAACTCATATAGCATACGAATCATCCTCAAATAAGGGCAAAAAGGCTAGAATAGTGACACTAGAATGCATAAATACACCCAACATCACTTGTATTTCCCTTGTCATATTTATGTATAGTATATGTGAATATGGTATAACTGTTAGTGGAGGTAGTGTGGGCTACCATCTAGGACATTTTTCTTATTATAGGTGATGTTTCCCTAGTGTGTATTTTGTATGCTTTATTTTCTACTTTGTACAGTCGGCTTATGATACTTATTGAGTAAAAGTGGATTGTTCTTACCCTTAATATGCTTTTTTTATGTAGATCCAGGTACAAGTGCACTACAGATAGTCAATTCAGGCGGTACTTAGAGTCTATTTGAGGTAGCGGTTGATCTATGCATCCAGAGTTGATCACTACCTTTTTCATCTAGACTATGTCTTATTGTATTTATAGATTGAGTTTGTTCCCTTTTGGATATCCTATGTATATTTTGACTTCGAGTTGTATTAGTTAGTTCTTACATTGTGACACCAGGTTTTGGGATATTATATGGTATCTTTGGTTGTGTATCTCTTATTTTTGCTATATATATATGGTTTGACTTTGACCTAGGAATCTTACCTTGGGTTTTTGTATTATCTTTTATTTAAAATCAATTTAGGTAATAGTCTTACTCTCAAGGCTTGTCAGGATAAGTGCCATCATGACCTTTGATTTTGGGGTCATGACAAATTGGTAACAGAGCATCCAGGTTCGTTGGTCTCAACAGTGTAAGAATGGGTTGTCTAATAAAGTCTCACGGATCAGTACATAGATGTTTGTATATATCTTTGAGTGTTTATAAGATATCTTTAGGAAACTTTCCTTATTTTTTCCCTCATCATGTAGATCTTTCATTCCTTGTGTTATAAATTGAGCTTTACTCTTTTTGCGCAGATGGTGATGACTAGATCTCATAAGTTTAGAGATGCAGAGCCATTATTTGAAGAGAGATCCTAATCTAAAGGGCGAGTTCTGAGTTGTGGATGGGCTTGAGGTAGTGAACGGGCATGAGGATCTACCCCAGCTAGAGTTACCACTAAGGGACTCTTTTTTTAGCCTCAGCTTGAGCATGTTGGAGTTATGGGGCCTTCCTCAGTTCCACTAAGCTTTTTCACCCCAGTCTTAGAGGGGTTACTGATTCGCTTGTTGACCCAATTAGAGGGTGCTCCTTTAATTACCCCTAGTATTTCTCAACCCCGAGTATTGTACCTCCATTTATGATAGAGTGCTTATGGTATTCCTATAGTCTCGAGTGTATATTATCCAATGACACTGACGTTAATGTATGGTACTCTACAGACTCTAAGCATTATTCCTTTATTAGTGCCTGCATCTGAGTATGGTATTCCGAGATCAGGAGTTCAGCCTTCGTCTATGTTCCCTCCTCAGGTGGAATATCAGCTAGCCAAATTCACTATATCTCCAATTATTGCGTGTACAATTAGGTCTTTTAAAGATAAAAAAAAGTTTGAGAGATTCACTCATTTAGGTCCTCCCGGGTGTAATGGTGTTGTAGTCAAGAATGCCTATGAGTTCTTGATTGACTGTCATGATAAGAAGCATAACCTTTGTTTACTTGAGTTGCATGGGGTTTCTTATAGTACTTATCAATTTAGAGATGCCATTAGAGAGAAAGGTAGGTCACTTATTGGTTGCTGGCCTCTTAATTCTCCTAAAGTGACTTGGAACCAGTTTGCTGAGCCCTTTTTAGAGAGGTTTGTGCCTTACATTCTAAGGGATCGAATGAGAGATGAGTTTGATCACCTGGAGTAGGGCTCCATGACTGTTACGGAGTATGAGGCGTATTTCCATGCCTTGTTTTTATATTCTTATGCCAGTATTGCCACTAAATTTGAGAAGATTTAAAAGTTAACAAAAGGGTTGGATGTCTTTATTTAACTAGCTACGACTTAAATTATAGTGTGTAGAGCATTATTTTAGGGCATAGTGGATCATACTAGGAAGACTGAGACTATTCTTTGAGGATTTTAGGGACACGCCAAGAAGATATGTCGTCAGGGTGAGTTTAAAGGTTACACTTCTTGAGGTAAACATTCTAGGGGGTTTTATAGTATTATGGTAGACCCATGCAGGCGTTTTTGTAGAGTATAGTAGTGGATCTTCTAGTTCAGCAGCTTTGGGTTGTTGTTCTAGCTCAGGCATACCTTTTTCTATTAATTTGGGTTGCAAAGTTTGCTTTGTGTGTGATGAGGTTGGCCTTGTGGCCAAGGAATGTCTCCATCATGTTTTCTAAGGTATTCTGGTTTTAGCTGTGAGGGGTAGAGTTTCTACTAGAGGTGTGTGGATCAGAGGTAAAGGTGCCCGTGGTAGTGGTCATAGGATGACCCAGTCTGGTGGTGGTCATGGATAGTGCCATGCTATACTCACCAGAACAGAGATAGAGATGTTCAAAATCGTCATCAAGGATATCGTCCTTATTTGTTTTAGATCTACACTTGTTAGTTGATCTGGGATCGACTTTCTCCTATGTGTCTACATATTTTTCTTTTGGTTTATATTCTGCTTGTGAGCCACTTGATGTGTATATTCATGTATCTACCCCTATAGGACACTCTTTAATGGTGGATCAAGTGTACTGATACTGTGTTGTGACCTTTGCTAGGCGTAAAACTTGGATAGATCTAGTTGTCCTTGATATGGTAGATTTTGATGTCATCTTAGGTATGGATTGGTTAGCTTTTTATCATGTTGTCCTACATTGTTATGCTAAAACCATGACTTTAGCTTTGCTAGGTGTGCCAAGGATAGCTTGGAAGGGTATGTTTCATTCGAGTCCCAAGAACTTCATATCTTTCCTTCAAGCTCGTTGTTTGGTAGAGAGGGGATTTTTATCTTATTGGGCTCATATTTATGATACTAGTGTTATTTCCTCTCTTTCTTTGGATTTTGTTTGCATTGTCTATGAGTTCATGGATGTTTTCCCTACAAATTTGCCTGGTATGCCTCCGAATCATTATATTGACTTTACTATTGACTTTAAGCAGGGCACCAAGCCCATTTCTATTCCTCTTTATAGGATATCCCCAACCGAATTGAAGGAATTAAAGGATCAATTATAAGAGCTATTGGATAAGGGATTTATCCGACCTAGTGTATCACCTTGGGGTACACCTATCTTATTTGTAAAGAAAAGAGATGGGTATATGTATATGTGTATTGATTATTGGCAATTGAACAAGGTAACAGTAAAGAATAAGTAACCTTTTCCTCGTATTGGTGATTTATTCGATCAGCTTCAGGGTGCATTGGTGTTTTTGAAAATTAATCTTAGATTCGGGTATCACTAATTAAAAATTAGAGCTTCGGATATTTCAAAGACCGATTTTTAAATTCAGGATGATCATTATAAGTTTTAGTCGTGTCCTTAGGGTTGACCAATACCCTAGCTGCATTTATAGAGTTGATGAACCAGGTATTTTGACTGTATCTAGACTCTTTTATTATTGTATTCATAGATGATATCTTGGTCTACTCCAAGAGTAAGGTGGATCATGAGTGGCATCTGTAGATTGTGTTTCAGAGACTAAGAGATAAGAAGTTGTATGCTAGTTCTCCAAGTGTCAGTTTTGAATAGAGTCTATTTTTTTCTTAAGTCATGTGGTGACCAAAGATAGTATTATGGTCGATTTGGACAAGACTGTTGTTGTTCGTGTTTGGGATAGGCCTATTTCTCCTATCGAGATTCAGAGATTTACTAGTTTAGCATGTTACTACTGATATTTTATTGAGGGTTTTTCATTTATTGCAGCTCCATTGACCAAGTTGACTCAGAAGAAGATTTTCTTCTAATAGTCTAACGATTGTGAGGAGGGTTTTTAGAAACTCAAGGATTTGTTGGCATTAGCTCCTATCTTGACTTTTCCCAGGGAGGGCGTGGGTTTTACCATATTTTGTGATGCTTTAGGGGTTGGATTACGTGTTATTGATACAAGAGGGTATGATAATTTCTTATGCTTCTCATTAGTTGAAGCCCTATGAGAGGAATTACCAAACCCATGATTTGGAGTTGTGCGCGGTTGTATTTGTTTTAAAGTTATGGATGCACTACTTGTATAGAGTGCATTATGAGATTTTCTCAAATCATAATAGCCTTTAGTATTTTTCACCCAAAGAGATCTTAATATGAGGCAGTGTTATTGGCTTGAGTTTCTTAAGGACTATAATCTTACTATTCTCTATCATCCGGGGCAAGACTAATGTGGTTATGGATGTCTTGAGTCGGAAGTTGACTACCATGGGTAGCTTGGTGCATCTTTTGACCCAGGAGAGGCCTTTGGCTTTGGAGGTTTAGTATTTGACTAACTAAATGGTTAGGCTTGATATTTCTATATCTGGGTGTGTTTTGGCATTCATTGAGGCTAGGTCTTCCTTAATGGAGATGATTTAGGCTCATCAGTTTAATGATGATGGGTTGAGAATGATTTAGGAAAACGTGTTGAGAGGTGAGGCTAAGGAAGACTCACTTAATTCGGATGGTATCTTACGAACTGGTGGCCGAGTTTGTATTCCTAAAGTGGTTGATTGGATTAGATTAATTTTTGGGAGGCTCATTGTTCCAGGTATTCCATCTATTCGAGAGTGAATAAGATGTATCATGATTTGAGGTAACATTACTGGTAAAGTGGTTTAAGGAAGGATGTCGCAGATTTTATAGCTTGTTGCATATGTTGCCAACAGGTGAAGAACGAGCATTTGAAGCCTAGTGGTTTACTTTAGAGGTTTTCCATTCCCGAGTGGAAATGGGAGCATATCACTATAGACTTTGTGACTGGTTTGCCTCATACTTCTTATGGTTTTGATTGTGTTTGGGTCATCATGAATCAATTGACCAAAGATGCTCATTTCATTCTAGTTTAGGTTTTGTTAGAGCTGCGAGGCTGGCCCATATCTACATGTGTGAGACTGTGCATCTTAATGGTATACTAGTGTTTATCATCTCGGATCGAGGTTCAGTATTCATATCTAAATTTTGGAAGGCTTTTCAGGAGGAATTGGGTACCTGAGTTGATCTTAGTACAATATTTAACCTCATACTAGTAGTCAGTAAGAGCAGACTATTCAAGTTTTAGAATATATGCTCCACGCTTATGTGATGGACTTTGGAGGCCAGTGGGAGCAGCATCTAGCTTTGGTGGAGTTTGCATATAATAGAAGCTAAAATACCAGTATTGAGATGGCTACTTTTGAGGCTTTGTGTGGTAGGAGTTGTCTCTCTCCAATTGGTTGGTTTGGGGTTTCTAAGAACAGATCTTGAGGTACAGACTTACTTCATGAGTCTTTGGATAGCATTTAGGTTATTCAGGATACACTTTAAGTAGCTAAGAGTAGGCAGAAATACTATGTGGATCATAGACTTTATGCCCTGAGATTCAGTGTTGGTGATCGTGTCTTTCTTCGTGTTTTACCCATGAAGGGTGTGATAAGGTTTAAAAAGAGGTCCAAGCTTAGCCCCAGTTATATTAGACCTTTTCAGATCTTTCAGACTATTAGGGAAGTGGATTATAAGTTAGTATTGCCCCTAGATTTATTAGCCGTTCATCCAGTTTTTCATGTTTCTATGCTTCGGCATTATATTCCAGGCGAGTCTCATATTATTCTTAAGGATTCAATTAGGTTAGATAAGTGGTTGTCTTTCATTGAGGAGATTGTCTTTATTTTAGCCAGGGATATTACACGTTGCATTCTAGAGGTATTCAAGTGGTTAAGGTCCAGTGGAGACATCGACTTGTAGATAAGTCAACTACGGTGGTTGAGTCTGATATGTGAGGTAGTTATCCCCAGCTTTTCATTGATTTAGGTAATTCTATTGCCTTTAATTTGAGGATAAATTAGGCTCTTAGTGGTAGATGATGTAATGTTTTGATTTTTGGTGATTTATGTGAAATAGTTATTTCTGTGTGATTGATCATTCTACCCCTCCCCTTGGTTACATTATACCATTTTTGGGGTGTAAGGATGATTGGCATGATTTTGAATGCTTTATTATGTGATTTATGCGAGATTTTAGTTTTTGATGGTCTTAAGGGCTTATTAGTTAACTTCAGTCAACATTTTTTAATTTATGTGTCGGACCCCGAAATGGACTGTGCCAGCATATCAGAAATATCAATTTTAGGTTGGTAACATGGTTGGTATGGTTTTTTGGCTTTTATATCTTATTTCAACCCTCAATTCAAAAAGTTGCAAAATTTGATCTCAGGGGTCAATTTTGTGAAAACTATGTTTTTTCAAAAATCTGATACCGTCATTGAGTCCCAAGTATCAAATTTAGTGGGGTACTCAGCTAGTGCACTCGCTTAAGTGATGCTTTGGCCGCTTAAGCAACTTGGCCTGATAGTCAAAGTGTCGCCGAAGCGACACATGGCTCACTTAAGCTATAGCCGCGTAAGTGATGGCCTGGTTGCTTAAGCAACATAAGCGTGCCAAACGTCTGTTACCCAAGCGACAGCCCAGTCGCTTACGCGATGGGGCAGGTTTTGCTTAAGGGGTCCCTGGTCACTTAGAAAATAGCCGGCTAAGTGACCCGATTATCGTTTAGGCGATGCCTGGGTGGATTACACCCCCATTTTTGAGATTCTTTCACTTTTTTTGAAACTTGGAGCTTGGGGTTTGAGTTTTTGGGCATTTTCTTCCATTTTGAAGCTTGGGTCAGCTTCAAATCCCTATTTAATCATTTTCCTTAAATTCTTTTCGTTAAAACCTTGCTAAAACATGAATTCAAAGATGGTAATTGGGAATTTTGGCTCGAAAGGCCTAAATTTATGGTTCTTCAACTTAAACCCCAGTTCCAAACCATTTTTAGTTGGGTTTTCTCCCCTGGGTTCCTTTAATCATGACAAATATATTTTTGGATAAAAATTCTGATTTTATCCTTCTTTTTTGTGAAGCCATTTTAGGTGTCCATTTTGACCCCAACTCAAAAATGGGCAATATGGGTATCATTGACTTTCTTTTGACATGAAGATTCTATATTTTTATGTTTTAGTTGATTATGGGTCCGTTCATGAGGCATTTGCTCGGGTTAAAGGCTTGTTTGTATTGGTTTTTAGTATTCGAGGTGGATTATGGCTTAACTTCCTTCAGACTAGGATGGGTAGCAAATATTGGTACAAAATCATATTGTGGGTATAGGAACCAATCATTAAAATGATGTTGTTACTTTGTTGTGCCTGCGTGGAGGCCTGTAATATTGTTATTTGGTGGTTTTGAGACATTATTTGTTATGTATAATCGTATGGGGTCTTATATGATGATATTGGCCTAATACTTGATAATTGGTTGTTATCTTTGGTGAAAAATTGTCTAAATTAATAATTTTATGGTATCAAATATGGTAAATCTTACTCTGTTGGTATGTGGATTATGTTGTACCATGAATGACTGGTTTATTAAGTGGATTCTGGCTCACACACTTGGTATATTGATTGGAATTGGAAAATCCCTATTTGGTTGGTTGTGAGCATTTCTTCCCTATATCATATTCATTCAAGAAACATTGGTACCACTATGAAAATACTGGAAATATTGGAAACACTAAACCACTAGAATGTGACTTATTTATAGACCTTCTCTGAGGGATATGTTAGAGAGGAGTCATGGATATTGCTATTGGTTTTTGAGTTGTATATGGGTTGACGAACCCTCCATGGGTTCTACTTAGGAACATATCTTGGTAAGTGTATATGTAGGTTGCCGGATAACTTCATGCATCATATAAAATTATCATTGTCATCATCATCATCATATTCATTGCATTTCATATGTATATTGTGCTCATTCTGTGTAGTATTATTGTCATTGATACAATATTTGTGTATGTGTATGTCTTTCTATATCTGTAGGTGTTATATTCGTATATTTGTATCTCCTTTCTTGTATTTGCATGTGGTATATGTGAATATGGTAGAATTGTTGGTGGAGACAATGTGGGCTGCCGTTAGGGAAATTTTCTGAGTGCAGGTGACGTGCCCCTAGTATGTATTTATATGCTTTATTTCTACTTTTCTCAAATGGCCTATGATACCTACTAAGTACAGGTGGACCATATCCACCCCTACTGTGCTTTTTTGGTACAGATATAGGTACAAATGTGCCATAAGACAACTGATTCAGGAGATACTTGAAGTCTATTCGAGGTAGAGGTTGATCTACGCATTGAGAGTTGACCACTACCTTTTCTTATCAAGACTATGTCATATTTTATTTAGAGACAAAGTTTGTTCCCTTTTGGATATCCTATGTATATTTTGAATCTGAGTGGTATTAGTTGGTTCTTACACTGTGACACCAGGTTTTAGGATATTGTATGGTATCTTTGGCTGTGTATCTATCTTTTTCTCTATATATGTGTGGTTCAACTCTGCTCTAAGAGTCTTGCCTTGGGCTTTGGTATTATCTTTCATTACATATAAGTTTGGGTGATAGGCTTACTTATCAAAACTTATCGCAACAAGTGCCATCATGACCCTTGATTTTTGGGTCGTGACATTATTGGACCTAGCTACAAAGTTAGGCAGTTGATAGTTGATCTCAACAACAAAAGGTTTTTGAAGAAGCACAAGGAGTCATTGTGCTTAGTTCGGTTTGTTCATTTTATTTTATAGGCCAGAGACACCAACAAAGTTAAAAAAACCTTAATTATTGGGGCTTGTTCAAGATTTGGAGGAATTTAATAATTATCCATGGGGATATGAAATCTATTTCTTGACTGTTAAATATTTATTGACAAAGTTAACTCCAAAAACGATCAACTTATACAGCTTTCCTAAGGCTTTCATGGTAAACTTTATCCCTATTTATTTGTGTTTCATTTATTTATGCTATTGAATAATTATTCTGACTTTTTATTTGCAACATGTTTGCGTTTTTAGGCTTGGGCATTTGAAACCATTCCTCACCTCCGATAGCAAGTCAAGGACTTATCGAATGAAGTTTCTTTTCCAAGGATCCTTAGGTAGTTGTCTGCCAAGAACAACTCAAGCATGAATCCCCTTGATCCTTTAAGCCCTCCAGATGATACAGTATGTTTTCTTTTGAATAGCATAATTTTACTCAAGTTAACACATTGTAACATATAACTCATTTGTTATAATATATTAACCATGCATTTGCAAAAGATGGCCATCTGTTGCAATAGATAACCTATTTGTTGCAACTTATCTCTGTAGATTACCCATCTACTGCAACTTATGCAATGGATGGGTAATTTATTGTAATAGATGACTCATTTGTTGAAACAAATGGGCCATGTGTTCGCAACAGATAAGTCATTTGTTGAATAAGTTCTCTGAACCTGTTAATAAATTACCCAATCTACTGCAAACTAATGCAACAGATGGGTAATATGTTGCAACAGATGACTTATCTATTGCAAATCACTTGCTAATTATAGCTTGATGTTAATATATTTACTTTTATTTGTAGGTTGCATATCCCAGTCTTGTACCTACTGATGTCGCCTAAATTATACCTCCAGAAAGATACAGTACGGTCGTAGTCAAAAATAGTAACCAAACTATGTTGGGGTCGGTCCCATAGAGAATAGGTCAAACTCGTATCTCAAACTTGTTGAAGTACCCAAAAGTGCAGAAAGTAAATGGGGGATTTGTAGTAATCAGTAAAAATAACCAATTGAGAATACTTTTGGTTGTAAACAATTGAAGATGAACACTAGGACTTTATTCCCCCTGTCTTTCTAAATCCATAAGTTTCTCATGATCAACGCAGTTATCTCACTGTCGCGCATGCAGAATCTAACAAGATAGAGATTACCAGCTATCTTGTGAACTCTTAGGCACCCTTTGCCTTGTGAGTCTCAGCGTATCACTTTACTATCCATTGTCTTTGATCCTAGTTTAACTTTTACCTTGTGGGTATCAAGTTATTAGACGAGGGTTGATAGCCTCGAATCACTGTCGTAATCTCCGTTTCCCATTCTCGATCTCTTTTTGAAGATGATCTCAAATAAGGGAAAGTTCTTAGAGTTGGCCACCGCTAAAATATCAATTAACTTGAAGAAAATCACAATGCACGTGTAAACTTTGATGCAATTGAATCTCACACTTCCCTTACTTCGTTAATCCACTAACGTTCCTACAACCCTAGTTAAGGAATTTACTTGCTCATGGTTATGCAATAATCCATAGAGTTCAATAAAGAAATCATAAAATCAATTGCACAAGAATGAAAGAGTAAAATCCAAAGTCGCAAATTGAATAATAATCCCAAAAAACAACAACAAGAATATCAAGTGCGTAAAAATACATCAAAGTAACATCATACAAGAAGAACCCAAGGGTATTTGTAGTTTCTCAAATAATAAAGGAACCCTAATTAAAACACAATAGGAAAATTAAGTTGGCAGCGGTCACGCCTCTGGCAATGAGTCGTTAGGACTGACAATGACTTGTTGCCTACAATCGTAGCTCCCTTCTGTCTTCATTGGTCATGACTCATTATGAGACGTAATAAGTTGTGGGCTGGTACTCCTGATGACTCCAGTGAGTTTCAGCTTTTAGTAACTTTTCAACATTCTCAGCACGACTTCTCATCACGAGTTGTTAACTGTCATCATGACTCGTGGGCTTAACATATTTCCACGGGAAACTCACTTGTCAACTTTCAGGACTTTTAGCTACTGTTCTCAGAATGATTTCTCACCACTAGTCGTTATTTGTCATCAGGACTCTTGGTCAGCCTTTACTCTCTGAAGTCAGTCTCACTCTCTATTCTTGTAACGACTTGGGTCACGGACACTAAGTGACAAAGAGACTCGCTACCCAATCCACACTTAGATTCATTTGGAGCATTTTATATTTTTCTGATCCATGCCAATTCCCACCTAATTTACCTGCAATACAAAGAAAAAACATATCATATCCGAAAAATAACCCAAGTGCATATTTTCATTGTTTTAAGCATCGAAAGTGCCATGAAACCATGGCACATCAACACCCTCAACTTAGAACATTTTCATGTCCTCAAGCAATAAAAACAACACAACACAAACACGATGCTTAACCAAGAAGAACCTAAGATACCTACGACAGTCAATTTAACTTTCAAGCTCAAAAATATTACCCCCTCCTACTTTTACTTTTCAAGACTAAGATTGTGTGAATTCATGAAGCACAACAATATAACGCAAAGTAATCAGGCTATGGCATTACATTAACAATAGACAGCCAAGCATTATCTACAAATTACATTACCTGGACAAATAAGCAATTAGTAATACAACTCATGCATCCTCACATTAAAGAAATCCCACTCACTCAGATAAATTATGCAGGTCAATATGGGGACGATGACGAGACACTCACACTCACACTCACAAAAAAGTTCCAAAATATGTATAGAATACCATAGGCTTGCCCTTATTTTCTTTACCTTAGTTTTCAAACAGTTAGGTTAGGATCATTATAGGACTTTTACTCGGCTTGTAATGTAAGCTTGGGGCAGGTATGATATATATTTGGGGTCCTTGGCACTACAATTACTTTTTGGGGTCCACTTTTTAACCAATTTTATTTTATTCCACCCTTATTTCTTTCTTTTTATTCTTTTATGCATATTCCAGGGGTGGGGTTACTTTTATTTATTCTTTTTAGTTATTTTGTTACCAAACCTAGTCCTACTTTCTTTTCTGTTATTTGCACTTCTTCTCCATACCCATCTTAAATCACGTACCCCTATGATAGCCACCCTCAACTTAGACGAGTTGCTTGAGTTAAGGTGCAAAATGTCCAAGAAAGACCAAAGCCAAAACTAGTTCACTGTGAAAAACGAGAAGGTGAAGTAATGTAAATAAGAAAATAGGTCTTTAAGGCTAAAAATAGGGATCAAGGAATTCTAATTCACATCTGGTTAGTCATTTAGGTTGAAAGTGGACTACTTTGAAGAATGGCCTATGATCATTACCTAAGTGACTATCCTACGACCTAGGCAAGACTAACCATTCAAGTTCTGGATTCCACACCCATAGGAAACTAAGTAGTATCTCACATACACTTGGCACAAGGTTATATCATGCACTATTGTCTGTCTGGTTCATGCAAATGTTAGCTACGGTTATTATATTCCTAATCCTAATGCCATTACTAGATTCATAGTGGTTAAATATATTTCTATCACATATAATTTAAAACAAAATTTTTGGAGGGGTATCTCAATTTAAAATACAATCAAACAAAACATATCAAATACCTTAGGTACTTATTTTTCATATCTAAACCAAAACACAGAAAGAAACAAAACAAAAATACAATACTAAACAATTCTATTCTAGACATACAAGTTCTACAACCATACTGCGATCAACAGAAAAAGAAGCACAACAACAAAAACCTGAAGCGGCATGTTATACCCCTGCCCTCAACTAAAAACCTATGCATTGCCCCTGGTGCATGACTATAATGTAAAACAATGGGGGCAAGGACATACCTACATGCACTAGGCGTTATCACATGCAATATCAATATGTGGGGCTAAGAATAGGCCTCTCTCTCATTAGAAATGGTCCCAGTAGTGGTCAAGACACTCAAATAAATAATGGCACCAACTGTGGCTGGGGCGCTCAATGGTTCTGGTGGAAGCGGAGCAGTGCTACTACTCACATCTCAGCATTAACAACTTGAGAGCTACTAGCTCCCATCGCTATCTCACGAACCTTAGTCTATTGGTCCAACTCATCTTACACGCTAGCTACTTTCGCAGCCTTAATATTCTACTCCTCTATGGTCTTTCTCTTTATTTTCTTCTTGGCTCTCTCCTTATCAGTGTCTGACTCACCAACTCCCTATATATTGGGCACCTCCTTCTCAATAATAGACATCGAGGGGAATAGACTGACATGCATATCCTCAATAGCATCTCAGAGTGTGGCCAACTCCTTATGCATCCCCTTTAGATCTGGGGACTATATATCAGCCAACTTTTTGGTTGATCTGCCACTCAAACCCATCAAACTAGGTCTATATCACTCTCAACTCACTCTTAATCTCTCACTGTACCAATGTTTTCACCCCACTCTTTATGTTTTTAAATTTCTTCTCCACTATGTTTAATCTTTTTAGCACCTCATTCAGGAATGTCTGCGGCACTAGGGCATAGCCGGTAAAGGCTGATCTAGTAGTGAATGGTCTGGTCGTATAATATGGAGTCAGAGTCTAGAAGGTGTCCGCTGCCTCTAATGCCTAGGGATCAGACTGGGTCATCTCAGCAGGGGTATCATCTATATCGGTGAACCCCAGAGTATCAATACTAGGCCCTCCGACCTGGAATGCCTCTCTAAGCAATGCATCTCCTACCTCCATAGTCTTTGAGATGGGGTTTGCAATATCACGAATCAACCCCAAGTCCATAATACCTCATGACTGGATGAACAGGTCAACCCCTGTAATTTCTGGCACTCCCACATCTAAACATATCTGTGCCAACAAGCATGAGAATTCCATGGCTATGTCGGTGCTCACTGCTCGATCGTATATCTTTCTCGCTATCCACTTGGCTACATCCATCTCATAGCCATTAATAATGCTCGCGATCAAAGCTGTTTGGTCTGAACGTAATACATTGTCCCAATATGTGGGACTCAACCTATGATGTACAAGTTTCCACCAAGCCTTCGCCTTAAAACTCAGACTACCCATCATTAGCCAAGATAAAGAGCCAACACCTCCAGCTACCCAAGGAGCCTCCTCCCGCTATGCAGCAATAATACCGTACATCCATCAAAAGTGAGTAAACTTGTCCTTTGACGTAATTTATTTTACCTTTATCTATTGCATCTCATCTATGCGGTAGTAAATCTCAGGCGTGTTGGTCGGTAATTAGAATTTTGGCTAAAGAAGGAACTGTAAATCATCTGGGTAGAGATGTTCACCCGAACACCTCTAATCATAACATCTACCAATGGATCACCATCCTCTCATAGTCACACCTATGGATACAACCTCATAATCTCCATCAGATGTGTAACATATAACTCACGTACTAATGCCTGGATATACTGTCTGGGAGCTTTGGTCGTCCACTCGAAGTAGCACTTCCTGAACTGGGCATCAAAGTTGGCATCTCAGACCTTCCTGTGGCGGTCAGCTTTTGCTCTAAATAGATCCCTCTTTGTGGTTTTCCCATTTAAGGGTTGATGGAAATGTCCTGGTCATTTAAGTCCTGTATTTCAAGTACCCCCACAGTTCAACGATGGGCAATGGAGCGGGCTTTATTTATAGTGGGGCAGCAGGTGGGGGTGGTGGAGGGGTGTATCTCAATCGAAGTATCACTCGACTCACTCTCTTTCTCCTCTGTATTTTCATACCTCTTGTTTTTAGACTTATCATTTTCAGACCTATTATCTCTCTCATCATTCTCCTCATTGAGGCCAGCCTCCTCATCCTTATCTTTTTCACCATCCTCTTCAGATTGGGACAATGAGAGGGGTAGTGACACGCTAGGATTTTTTATCCTTGGCCTAGCCTGGGGTGGTATGATTTCCTCTATAACAGCTTTATCTCCTCAGGGTAATATCTCCCTTGGCCTCACCACCCCACCTATTGGGTACTTTTCACCTGAGCCACTTAATTCATCGGTGTCCTAATTTCTGAGATTGTGAGTAGGGACAAGGGTCACTTCCTTAGAGTCATTTAGACTTAGAAGAAACACACGTTAGTAAATCCTAGGGAACGGAAAGAAAAACAAGAAACTAACAAAAAATTATCACAAGTGTTACTAGGACTGGGTACCTATTGGTTCAAAGTACTACTCGTTACCATTGGTAATGAGTCATTATGAGACTCGATAGGTAAGACTTTGCATAAAGAATAGTCACTGGTAAGGTAACGAGTTCTACTAATGAATTATTATGATAGACAACAACTTGTTACCAATACTCATTTTCTGACCAGACTATGCTCTTTGTGTCAAACCTTTCCCAGTCATTATGACTCCTCACCACAAGTCGTATAGTGAGACAACGGTACCACAAGTCGTATAGTGAGACAACGGCTCATGGCGTGGGTCGTTAAGATAATAGAAACCCAACATCTTTTTGCACCTATGTTCCTAGTGATTATGAGTAATGTAAAGACTTGCTAGGAGACCCTACGAGTCATTACGAGTCTCGCAATCTCTGAAAACATGAGAGTTCGAAAGGTTGGGTTACCAATATCATATTACCAACATATCTACATAGTTATATCAAGTTCACACAGCTCCTCATTCATCTCCATAAATAATTTAAAGCACAAATTTCATTAAACTCCCATTTTTATTACTTTAGTTTCATGTTTCTCAAGAACAAGACCACTAAATATTCATGAACATAATTTAGCCATGGAATAGAAGAAACTTTCACCAAATTAAGTACAAACTCATGATATTAACATGTTAGAGCGCAAACTTACTTGATTGAGTTGCTTGGATTCCTTGAAAAGAGGAAAATGCTTTAAAGATCACTTGCCCTAGTTCTTAAGACTTGACTTTAGGAGATTTTGATTTGTTCATTGCAATGATGGGGAATGAATTTAGAGTGTTATTATGGTGTAGTTGGTCGATTTTAGGAATGGAGGGAGTCACGGCGTTTCAAATGGGAAGAGAATAAATAATTAGAGTTAGTTTCCCATTTAAAACATCAATTTTAGACCGATTCGACCCGATAGGCCCGCGATGTCGAAACTAATTATGAGTAGCTCATAATAACTTGTTAACACTGGTAATGAGTCATTCACTCCCCCTATGACGCCTAGAAACCTACCTAGATCTTAAGTCATAATAACTCAATGTGACGAGTCATTGTCACTGACAACGACTCATTGTCACTGACAACGACTTATTCTAAGAGTCGTTATGACTCCAGAGAACAATTAGCTAAGAGTGGTCTAGGCTCCATATACCTACGACTCTATTAACGAGTCGTAAGGACTGATAACGAATCGTTAGGTGAGTTGTACGGCCTGGCATTAGAAAATTTTTCTGGTTTTTTCTGCAATCTCCAGCCCTATACACTAAACACACAAGTTACCCTATAATGAAATTTAGTACAAAATAAGGGTTGCCTCCCACGCAACACTTGATATAACATCATGGGACAATGTGGCTAGGTTGGATATTCATATTTCGCCAACCAGCTAATAGGTTGCCTCCCATGCAGCGCCTAATTTAATGTTGTGACACGACACAATTGTCTTGGTTACTCCAAATTCATCAAGGTCCTTATCATCACATACTTTCACCTTATCTAGGTTTCTCATATAGTGCTTAACCTGTTGCCCATTCACCTTAAATGGGGATTCACCATAGATCTCCATCTCAATAGCACTATGTGGGAATACCCAAACCACGATGAATGGTCCACCACCTAGACTTTAGTTTTCAAGAAATCAAGCAAAGTTTTGATTATACAACAAGACCAGATCGCCCTGCTCAAACTCCTTTTTCTCGATTTTTATGCCATAATACAACTTCATCCTCTCTTTGTATGTAGCAAAACTCTCATAAACATGGATTCAAAATTTTTCCAACTCATTCACTTTGATCAACCTCTATGTAGTTGCATCATGCCACTCTAAATTCCACTTTTTCAATGCTCATAGCGCCTTATCCTTAAGTACAATACGCAAGTGGCATGCCTTGCCGTACATAAGTTTCTATAGAGAGGCACCTATGGGAGTCTTAAAAGTTGTTTGATAGGCCCACAACACATAATCCAACTTTCTAGACTAGTAAGATCTATTGGCATTCATAGTCTTCGCCAATATGGACTTGATTTCTCTAATGGAGACCTCAACCGGCCCACTTGTTTGAGGATGGTAAGGTGTTTCCACCTTATGATTCACACTATATTTGTCAAGTATAGACTTAAAAAAAAAAAGGTTGCATAATTGAAAATCACCACCACTAATGATTACACGTGGAGTGCCAAATCGAGAAAAGATATTTTCCTTCAGAAAGGTAGGGACACTTCTACCCTTATTCTTAAGTAGTGCTACTGCTTCCACCCATTTAGATACAAAGTCAACCACCACAAAAATATATTTTATTTCATGAGATCTCACGAACGGACCCATGAAATTGATCCCCCTTACATAAAATAGCTCTAACTCCAAAATAAGTGTCATAGGGATTTCATGGCATCATGAAATATTTCCTGAAATTGACACTAGTCACAAGATTTCGCACTGCATATTGTAAGCATTCCTGAAATTATGAGCATTCTTGAATATTGTAAGCCAATAAAACCCACACTGCATAGTCTTGTAGGTTGTCCAGGTTCCACCATAATAACCCCCAACTGGTGATAAATGGCAAGCCTCAAGGATGCCCATCATCTCCACCTCAGGAATACATCTACGAATCACACCATTCGCATAAATCCTAAAAAGTTAAAACTCATCCAATAAAACTTCCTCACCTCATGCATAAACCTCTTGCATTAGTGAAAGGATAGATCTTCTGTAGTAATATCACTTGCCAAATAATTAGTAAAATTAGCATGCCAAGGGATTAAGTCATGAGATGCTACCAAGACCACTCATTTGGAAAAGTATCATCCATGTCAAGCTCATCCCCTAAGTTTTATATTGCCTCATCCTCAAGGCGAGACAAGTGATCTGCAACCTAATTTTTCATGCCCTTCTGATCTTTTACCTTAAATTCGAATTCTTACAGCAAAAGGACCTAAAACATCAATCTCGACTTGGCATTCTTTTTCCACATAAGATGCCTCAACGCTGCATGATCTATATGGACTATGATTTTGGTCCCAATCAAGTAAGACCAAAAATTTTCAAAGGCAAAAACTACCGCAAGCAACTCCTGCTCAGTAATTGTATAATTCTTTTTTGTCGGGTTTAATGCCTTGCTGGTATAATAGATCTAATGGAGGATCTTTTCACACCTTCAGCTAAAGACAGCATCTAAGGCTACTTTGCTCGCATCACACATCACCTCAAATAATAAAGACCAATAGCAGATATGATAATAGAAGTCGAAATCAACCCCTTCTTAAGGCTCTCAAAGGCCTTGAGACATGCATCATCAAAAATAAATTTCACCTCCTTCTCTAAAAGCTTGCAGAAAGGATTAGTAATCTTAGAGAATTCATTGATGAACCACTTACAAAAGCCATTATGACCTAAAAACTTTGGATACCTTTGACTGAGACTAGAGGAGAAAATTTTTCAATCACCTTACTCTTTGCACTATCCACCTCAACACCCCATTTTGACATTTGTGCCTAAGGACAATACCCTTCTTCACCATAAAATAGTACTTCTCATAATTTAACACTAGGTTGCACTCCTCACACCTCTGGAGTGTGTTAGCTAAATGGTCCAAATAGTCATCAAAAGAGTCCCCAACTACTGAAAAATCATCCATGAAGACCTCTATCATGTCCTCTACCATGTTAAAAAATATAAACATCATTTGAAATGTGGTGGGATCATTGCATAATCCGAACAACATCTTCTTGAATGCAAAAGTCCTATAAGGGCAGCTAAAGGTAGTTTTTTCTTGGTCCTCGGGAGCAATCAAAATCTAATTATAACTTGAGTACCCTTGAAGACAATAGTACTAACCCCTACCTACTAACATATCCAGCATCTAATCGATAAAAGGCATAGGGAGGTGGTCTTTTTATGTCCAAGAGTTCAACTTTCTATAGTCCATGCACACTTGTCATCCAGTAATCGGTCTCATGGACACAAGTTCATTCTTCTCATTTGGGACCACAGTAATCCCACCCTTCTTAGGAACACATTGAACAGGGTTAACCCACTTCTTGTCCGCAATGGGATAACAACTCTAATAACAAACCACTTAATAATTTCTTTCTTCACAACCTCCTGCATATAAGGATTCAAGCAACATTAATGCTTAATACTAGGAATGCAATCTTGCTCAAGCTGTATTTTATGGGCACAAATAGCTGGTCGGATCCCCACAATATCTGTAATAGTCCATTCAATGGCCCTCTTGAATCTCTGCAACACTGGTAGCAATGCCTTAGCCTGCATCTCCATCAAGTCAGCAATGACTGGTAAGGTATTGTAGGCCCCGTAAAATGTATAGCACAAGTGTCATGGGATGGCCTTTAACTCCAAGACCATTAGATTCTCAATAGATGGTCGAGCTGGAGGAGTGGTTCAATTCTTTAAATTAAGATCAAGCTTTTTCGAAGCATAATTATAATAACCTCTACCATACAATGCACCCACCATCTTATCATATTAAGCAATACTATTTCCATAGAAGTTCTTGATTATTGTTGCTAACGCCTTAACTCCAAGTCTCTATTCAACCGGCACAGTCACTATATCAACATTATCATAATGACACATCTTATCATATTAAGCAATACCTCATCCACTGACACATATTGAAGATTACTTTCTTATCATTAAGCCTAAACTTTATCTATCCCAACTCCAGATCAACCAATGCCCTACCCATAGCCAGGAAGGGTATGCCCAAGATGATAGGGACTTAGAAGTCCACTTCACAGTCAAGAATAACGAAGTCATCTGGAAATATGAAGGATGCCATCTTCACCAACACATTATAAAAAATACCAACCGATTTTCTCATAGTCTGGTCAGCCATCAATAGCCTCATATATGTAGGTTTGGGTGCCCCCAACCCCAACTAATTATACACTACTAGCGACATGAGATTAATACTAGCTCCCAAGTCACATAAAGCTTGAATGAAGTTAAAAGATCTAATAGTACATGGAATGGTGAAATCAGCAACAACAATACAATGATGCACATTGTTAGTGGGCTAAAAACTCATTATTCGCTTCTTAGTCACCAAATCCTTCATGAACTTCGTGTAACTAGGTATTTGTTATAAAAATTCTATAAAATGAATGTTGACTGATAGTTCCTTTAGCATAGACAGAAATTTTTGTTACTTCTCTTCCTTTTTTTTCTTCTTCAAATACTAGAAAAAGGTAGGAGAGGACGTGGAATAGTTTTTAACACCAGCTTATCTGCCATCCCTTTACTATTATCTTTAGCAACTACTTTCTTAACACCTGACGACTATTGTGATGACTTAGCATTAGTCACCACTTTCTCTAACTCTACTTCAGGTGTATTATCTATATCAATGTTATCATTTTTAGACTCTTCAACCACGAGCATAGGGGGGTCAACAGTTGGTTTACCACTTAGAGTGGTGATGATAATATAGTGATTGTCGTTCTTTGGATTTTGCACTGTATTGCTTGGAAGGGTACCTGGCTTTTTCTGATTCAAGGCTGCTGACATTTGACCGAACTGTTGCTCCAACTATTTGATCGCAGTAGCATGTAATTCTGCCTTCTGGGTCAAACCTAAAATATTTTCCTTAATCTCCTTAAGAAAAGTTTTTTTACTTTCCTAACCATTTACCAGCTTGGACAACATCGCCTCCATCTTTGATTTACTATCTCGACTGTTTGGTGGAACATATATGTCCCCCTTCTCCTTATAATAAACCATACGTCTCCAGTCACCATCTCGCTTACTACTTTGATTTTTGTACCTATCCCTATTGTAGTTGCAACCTTCATTTTATTTTTTTTTGGCTCGGAAACCTGCCAGCTCTCTATCCAAATATTTTTCCTCTTCTTTTAAATCTGAATCATATGATCTAGAATCCTTTCCCTGTGAACCTACTATATTTACCTTCTCAGAATTCATCATCGAGAATTACTTAGACAATAACCCAACCTCAATCCTTAGCTGAGAAACCTCTTACGCCATTGAATCATAAACCACTCTATGCTCGCTGGAAGCCCCAATGGCATAAGTGTCAGCTCCCTTCTACTTCTCCCGAGTATTCCATCATTGGTTAGTTAGAGAGATTCAATCTAAAATATCTTATTCTACTTCTCAGCGTAGACACATGAATGCTCCATTAGTGATTGTATCTTCCATAGAGCTAAAACTAGTATTCAGGGCTTGATAAAATATTTCAAGAAAAATTTTCCCTGAAATTCTGTGATTAGGCATCATCATTAGCTTCTTCTTAAATCATAACCATGCCTCATACATCGACTCAGAATATAACTGCCTGAAATTATATATCTCATCTTTTAACTGCAATATTTTGGCTGGAGGAAAGAAATAATCTAAAAATTTCCTCCGCAACTCATTCTAAGTGGTAATTGACCCTCGAGGGAGTTCCCCAAACCACAAAGTAGCTTTATCGATTAAAGAGAAGAGAAATAACCTGAGTTTGAGAGCATCCTGATCTACCCATGGTATAGTGTATAAAGTGCAGATTTTAATAAAGTTTATGAGGGGCATATTTGCGTTATCAGTCCGCAAAACTGCAAACACACCCATAATATTCAAGAACTACATCATAGCACTCATGATATCAAACTTCACATTCAGTGGCAATGTATGAGGAATGATAGCTCCTATTTCTGTAGGCTCAACGTACCCTAGATCCTTCTCTGGATCCTCATATGGTGGTAAGTACTGATAGGCTGGGAGTACTTGAGCTCTACCACCTCTAATTCTGTCTCAATTTCCATCAAGTATTGCTCGACGATCAATAATTGGTATTTGCCTAGCCAGCTCAGCCTCCTGAGCTATACGTTGGGTATCTTCTTTCCTCCTCTAGTTAGCTGTTTCAGCTAATAAATTATCTGTTCTTAAATTAATAATTTCTTGTACTCAGGGAGGTGAAGAGGAAGGCACAACATTCAGAGGCATATATCGGCTCACACCCACTAAAGAATAGAAAAACCAAACCCAAAAACTGTAATAACTTCATAACTGTACTCCCCGACAACGATGCTAAAATTTAATGTCACCCAAACTATACCACCAGAAAAATACAATGCGGTCAAAGTCAAATATCATAACCCAACTACGTTAGGGTCGATCCCATAGGGAATAGGTCAAACTCATATCTTAAACTTGTTGAATTATCCAAAATTCTAGGAAAGTAAATGGGGGGTTTCTCGTAATCAGTAAAAGTAACCAATTGAGAATGCTTTTAGTTATAAACAAATGAAGACGAACACTAGGACTATGTTTTTTTTGGCTTTCTAACTCCGTAACTTTCTTGTGCTCAACCAAATTATCTCTCCACCGCACATACAAAATCTAACAAGATTGATATTACCAGTTGTCTTGTGGACTCGTTGGTAAATCTCACTCTTTACCTTGTGAGTCTTAGGGTGTCGCTTTACTATCCCTTATCTTTGATCTCAGTTTAGCTTTTACCTTATGGGACTCATACTATTAGACGAGGGCTTATAGCCTTAAATCCCTATTGTAATCCCTTTTTTCCAATCTTGATCTCTCTTGTGAAGATGATCTTGACTAAAGGTGAGTCCTTAGAGTTGGTCACCACTAAGAAATCAATTAACTTGAAGAAAATCACAATACATGTGTAAACATTGATATAGTTGAATCTCATACTTCCCCTACTTTATTAATCTTCCAGGATTCCCACAACTCCAGTTAAGGAAGTTAGCTACTATTCCCATAACCCTAGTTAAGGAAGTTAGCCACCCATAGTTATGCAATAATCTGTGGAGTTCAATAAAGCAATCATAAAATTAATTGCACAAGAATGAAAGAGTAATATATCAAGTCTTAATTGATTAATAATCCTAAAAACCAACAACAAGAATATCAAGTGTGTAAAAATATGTCAAAGTACATAACATAATACAAGAAGAACCCAAGGGTATTTATAGTTTCAAAAAATAATAATGGAAACCTAATTAAAACACAATAGGAAAATTAAGTCGGCAGTGGTCATGCCTCTAGCAATGAGTCATTAGGATTGACAACGACTCATTGCCTGCTATCGTAGCTCTCTTCTATCTTTAGTGGTCATGACTCGTTATGATACGTAATGATTCATGGGCTAGGACTCTTGATGAATCCAGTGAGTTTCAGTTTTTAGTACTTTTTCTCTATGCTCAGCATGACTTCTTATCATGAATTGTTATCTATCATCACAGCTCGTGGGCTTCACTCGTTTCCACTAGAACCTCACTTGTCAACTTTTAGAACTTTTAGATACTATGCTCAAAATAATTTCTCACCACTAGTCATTATTTGTCATCACAACTTGTGGCCAACCTTTACTTTACTCCCTGAAGTCATCCTTACTCATTGTTCTCACAATGACTTGGGTCACAAGCGTTAGGTGACTAAACTACTCCTTACCTAGTCCACACTTAGCTACATGTGGAGATTTTTATATTTTTCTTATCCATTCCAATGCCAACCTAATTTACCTACAACACACAAAAAACACATATCATATTCAATAAAATAACCTAAGTAAGAGCATATTTTCCCCATTTTAAGGATCGAAAGTGCCATGAAACTATGGCACATCACATATTGAATAAGCGTTGGGGATTCTTGTCTTTCTTACTCTAGGTATTGTTGAAACAAAACCAAAACCAAAGGTGGACTTGATAAAAAAGAATTGGTTAGAGCAATAGCCATCAAAAGAGAAGCAGCTAGGAAAGGTCAATTTGTTCTTGTTGAGCCTACTGTTGAGGTTTTTTGTGATGCTGCAACAGATTTAGGTATTGGTGTTAATAATGGTGATAGTGATGGTGATGATATAGGTGATGCTAATGTCATATATAGTGATGATCATGTTGATGATACTCACAAAAATCTATTAGAAAAAGAGTTAACCATGATAACGACCATACTGGTGGTTATGGTGGATATGATGGATTCAATATTTTTAGTGGGCATACCACCTCTTTTGGTCCCTTTTCAAGCTTATGTTCTGCCTATAAATGCCAATAATGTAAGTACAGAAATGACAACTTGATTAAAAATACTGATTCTCTTACTGATGCTACCAAGGAATTGACATCTAAGAAGGGTGCCATACCATTAAGAAAGTTGATAGAGCTATTCACTCTATTGGAGGTTAAGAGGAGGAAAAAAGAAATTTTTAAGGTACTGTCAGATATTAAATCAAGAAAAATTGCAACATATCTTTCTTCCGATGTTGAGAAAATTCAAGGGGCTATAGGTGAGCAGGGACAACTGAAGAAGTTGAATATCTATAAGTTAGTGAAAGCCATAAAAAAAAGTCTAGTCTGAACACACTAATGAAATCTAAAAAGGCCCAGAAGTCTACTCCATGCATAAATTTGGGCCAAAAGACTTCAAGAACATGACAGATATCAATCAGTGGTATGAGGACTGGATAAGTGACTTTTAGGAAAAAAGATTTCAAGAATAAGACAGATATGGAGCAATGGTATGAGGACTGGATAAGTTACTTTTTCTAACATTCTATTTATTTAATTTCTAACATTTTAAGTCATCTGTTGCAACAGATTACCTATTTATTGAATTAGTTTGCAGTAGATTGGACAACCTATTAATATGTTCAAAAAACTTATGCAACAAATGACTCATCTGTTACAACAAATAGACCATCTACTGTGATAGATGAGCCATCTGTTGCAATAGATTATCCATTTGTTGCATAAGTTACAGTAGATAGATAATTTATTCACAGGTTTAGAGAACTTATGAAACATATTATCTTTAGCAATAGATGACTCATTAGTTAAGTCATCCATTGCAACAGATGGTCCATCTATTATATCTTTTCAGTTGTTATTATAAGTAACTAACTTATTTAAATTGTATTCTTAAATCAGTATGTTGATGAAATTCTTTACCTCATGCGAGAGATGCACCTTAAATTCACTGAGTACTATGATCTCGCTGATACGATCATGGACCTCAACTTTTATGGTAACTTCTTAAGTAGGTACAAAAAACTCAACAAGAAGCGACAACTCCTAGTGGCAGAAAAAATGAGATACTTGCTGAGTTTGAATAGTATGAGGATATGATTGACTATTATAGAGGAAAGAGGCCATATCCAGGGGCCATGGATTGGACATAGGTAAAAGGATTCTTACAGTCATAAACTTGAAAAATAAATATTTTGTGACTGTTGAGATCATCATAAATAAGGGAGTTATAAATGTATATGACTGCAACATAACTATTTTTAAAGAGTGGAATTTTTTTATTTGCATGGAGACTTAGTTGGAGTTGCTCTTAAAATTATTGAAGCAAAGTGGCATAATGAATCACTTGACAAAAAAGTTGTTCAATGAACAATGGGCATTTGAAGGTTGAAAACAGAACCCTCTAAAAAATGAGATTGTTGTTACATGCGAGTCATACTCACTTATATTTATTGAGCATTTGATAACCGTCATTGGTATGACAACTCCAAGGAATTTTTTAAATAATAATACAATGGTAAATATGCAAGAAGTTTAGGCTGTTGGGGTAGCATGTAAAAGTTTCAAGACCTGATGTGGCTTGTAATTTGTTTGACTTATCTGGATGTGTAATTGATAATTTCTAGACAACATACCAATTTTTAGTATTATAGTTAATTATATTATGTAATTAGTGATGACAATATTTTAGGTTTAATTGATGTTCATTTATTTTATCATGAACTTTATTTTATTCTTATATTTGGAAACTTATAAATTATTACTAAAAAAAATAGATTAATAAGTTAAATATTGCAATAGTGCATTATCTGTAGCAACAGATGACTCGTCTGTTGTAAATAATCAAATAAATACAGACATTTATTGCAATGGATGCATTATCGGTTGCAATAAATGCATTATCTGTTACAACAGATGCAACATCTATTGTAATAAATGCAATATCTGTTGTAACAAATGTCAATATCAATTGCAACAGATGTCGATATCTGTTGGAAATAATAAAAAAGATATAGACATCTATTGTAATGCAACGGATAACTTATCTGGCAGCTTTTGGAACTAATAAAGTAGATATAGATATCTATTGTAACAAATAACTAGCTTGTTACAAAAGATGATTCATATATTGGAATTATCAAATAGATATAGTCATCTGTTGCAATGACTCATCTGTTGGAAATAATTAAACGGATATAGATACCTATAGCAACAGATGACTAACCTGTTGAAATAAATGACACGTCTATTGGAAATTATCAAACAAATATAGACATTTGTGCGACAAGGTTAACCTGTTGAAATAGATGACTCACATGTTGAAAATTATCAAACAGATATAGACTTTTGTTATAATAGATGACTAACTTGTTACACCAAATAATTCATTTGTTGGAAATTATCAAAGAAAAATTGATATTTATCGCAACAGATGACTAACCTATTGCAACAGATGACCTATTTGTTGGAAAATTATCAAACAGATAGAGATATCTATTGCAATAAATATAATTTGTTGCAATATGTTATACCTAGTTGATATTGTAATTACTATGTAATTCATTGAGATTGTAAATGAACTTACAAATTACAAGATCATTATAGTTAAATCAATCCGTTTATTACTAATCATGATTTAAAAGCATTTCACATCAAATTAGTCAAATTGACCACTCTATTTATGATGAATACAGTTAGTTGATCATGTAACTACTATGTAGTTCATTATGATTGTAATTGAACTTTCAAATTCAAAGATAATTATAGTTAAATCAGTTTGTTTATTACTAATCATGATTTAATATGAAGCATTTCATATAAAATTAGTCAATTGCTCACTCTATTTAGGACGAATACACTTAGTTGATCATGTAATTCATTGTGATTTTAATTGAACTTAATTGTGATTGTAATTGAGCTTATAACTTAAAATAAAATTATAGTTAAATTAATTTATTCTTTACTAATCATGATATAATACGAAGCATTTCACATTAAATTAGTCAATTAACCACTCTATTTAGAATGAATGCACTTAGTTGATCATGTAATTATTATGTAATTCATTGTGATTGCAACTGAACTTATAAATTCAAAAATAATTAAAGTTAAATTAATGTACTTATTACTGATCATGGTTTAATATGAAATATTTCACGTCAAATTAGTCAATTGATCACTCATTTAGGACGAATAAACTTAGTTGATCATATAATTAATATTTAATTCATTGTGATTGCAATTGAACTTATAAATTCAAAAATAATTATAGTTAAATTAACTTATTCATTGTTAATAATGGTTTAATATGAAGCATTTCACATCAAAATAGTCGATTGATCACTCTATTTAGGACGAATACACTTAGTTGATCATGTAATTACTATGTAATTCATTGTGATTGTAGTTGAACTTATAAATTAAAAGATAATTATAGTTAAATCAATTTACTTATTACTAATCATGGTTTAATATGAATTATTTTACATCAAATTAGTCAATTGATCACTCTATTTAGAACAAATACACTTAAATGATCATGCAATTACTATGTAACTCATTGTGATTGTAATTGAACTTATAAATTCAAATATAATTATAGTTAAATTTATTTATTTATTACTAATCATGCTTTAATATGAAGTATGTCACATCAAATTAGTCAAACAGATATAGATATTTGTTGCAATAGATGACTAATCTATTGCAACAGTTGGCACATTTATTGAAAATTCTCAAACAGATATAGACATCTATTGCAAAAAATGAGTCATTTATCATAAGAAATCAAAATAGGTCTTGTGTTTAATTTCTTCCAACAGATGACTCATCTGTTGCAACAGATGGGTTATCTGTTGGAAGAAATCAAAACAAGTCTTGCTACTAGTTTGATTTCTTCCAACAATGACCCATTTGTGGCACCATTAGCAAGACCGTTTTGATTTGCAACAGATGAGTCATCTATTGAAAGAAATGATTCATTCCAAAAAATGACTTATTTGTTGCAATAGATGATCTATCTATTGCAACAGATGGATTATCTATTGTAATAGATAGGTCATCTATTAGAAATATTTTTGTACTATGTTGTATTTATTAAATTTCATATTACCTATTTTTTATTGAAGCACACTTTAATTGTAATTTTTTTGTTTTTCTCTTGATTTCTACCAACAGATTACTAATCTGTTGCAAAAACTGACTCATATATTGAAAATTATTAAACAAATATAGACATATAGTGCAATAGGTTATAATCTAATTGAGTTTGTAATTAAACCAACAACAAGATTATTTCCTATTACAACGTATGAATCATTTCAATCCGAGCATGTAGTTTTTTTGTGCCCAACTGTCTTACATATGGA